>NW_011888865.1:1419349-1424044 GCF_000151845.1 Pteropus vampyrus | reverse complement strand
CAATGTCTTTATTTATAGTTGGACTGTCAGTGTGACTAAGGAAATCATTAACCACGGTTAATTAAATTGATCTTTGTTTTTGTTGAACTTGGGGTATGATACTCAGAGTTGCCTCCTTGAGAAGCCACTCTATCAAAAATCAACATCTTCAGTTTGGACCTTGAGATTGTAAATTTTGGCACATATTTGGAACCACTTGTTTGCATTCTACACCTTAACAATATGGCACATTTCTTCTATCAACAGTTGTTTGAGCTACTTATTGTACCTCAGGTAAAGCTGCTAAAAGAAGATGACTATTTATATTGGTGAAGTACCTCCTCAGGGCCACTCAGTGACTTTTAATGTGCCACATAGTCTGTATTTTAAGCCACAGAATCCCAAACATATTCTCCAAACTTGGTAAAAATATGTTTAACTGCTTTCCCATGGCATAGAAAAAAGCAAACTTAATTGTATTCATAAATATTTATTTTCTGTACTTTTCTAAAAGGAATTTCAGAAATGCAAATCAAAACAAAATTTAAAAATATAAATAAAATATCAATATTAGAAGAAAATGGGAATACAAATGAGTGGGGGGTACTTTAGTCATGACTACCTGATTTGAACATGAAAGTCTGCATTACAGTGTGTTTATAACACCACAGTATGTCTAACATCTTCATCTATTTGTATGGTTCATTTCAGTACTTATAAATACAAAATGTAGTTAGGCAGCCTAATCAATAGCTTAATCAGCACTTTTCATCTTAATTTCTACTCTATTGATTGACACTACTCTACTGATAAGGTACCATTTATCCAGCACCTACTATGTGCCATACATCAAACACAAGCACAAACCTTTTCAGAATATGACTGAGTAGGAATTTTATAAATGAGGAAATTGAAATTTATAGGATTTTTACAGATGAAGAAAGTGAGGTCGAGATAGGCTAAATGACTTGCTAAGGCCACATAGCCAGTGAGGCAGTCAGGATTTCAAAGGAGATTTGAGTAAATTTAAAGTCTCTTTGTATTATACCATCCTGTTTTGCCTGTTTCAAAGAAATTTTACTTAAATATACATGTGGCATTTTTTACATGTGTGCATTATAGTTTAAACCCTACGTAAACTATAGTGTAAAAAAAACCACTGTAAACATGACATTTGTTTTTATTATTTTGTACAATTGAAAAAGAAACTTTAATATCTACTTTTTGTTTAGCTGTCACTACCATTTGAAAACAGTCTACTTGTTTTCTAATTAGTGTGTGAGCTTTTGGTAAATTAGGACTTATTTCTCTGGTCCTAATAAAGAATTTATATTGTTGAATGTTTAATGGCATAACAGTTAACGTTTGGCATTTTTTTGTTGTTGTTAAAGATAAATATGGTTTTATTGGCTTACATAACTGGAACATCTATAGTAGAGCTGTCTTCAGAGCTGACTGAATTCAGGGGCTCAAACCATGTCTTCAGGAGAATCTGAGTTTGCCGCTTTTGCCTCCACTTCCCTTCTTAGGGTTGGCCTTGTCTCCCAGTGTAAAGAGGCTTCCTCCAAGCAAGAAACTATAGTTGACATGTCTGCCATCTGTCCTGGAGTTGTATCATTATGACTTGTAATCAACCAGAAAGTGTGAGCCTCTTTCTTCCAGTGGCTGTGGGTCAGGTATCATAGGAAAACTCTCAGTGGCCCTCCTTGGTCCCCTACCTATGTCTTGGATCAATCCCTATAGCCCAGATGTGTTAAATCATGACTGGTCAGGACCAATAACACACCCCATTGGGGAAGGGGTGGAGCACAGTGGGGGGCAGGGGAATTTTTTGTTTGTTGGTTTAAAAGTATTTAAGTATGCATTATGTTCTCATTATATGTATGTCCATAAAGATCTGTTTTATTTTGCATATATTAAGCTATATTTAAATTTTATATTTCATTTTTCTGTAACTTGCCTTTTAGTTCAATGTTATATCTGAGATTCATCCTTAAGGATACGTGTAGCTCCTGTTCATTGTTTTCCAAGTATTCCATTAGAAAAATGCATTCCAAAATTTACTTGTCCATTCTCTTCTTGATGAACATTTAGGATGTATCTATTTTTTTTTTATTGTGACTAGATCATATTCCTGTATATGTTTTGAGACATATTTGCCAGTTCTTCTCTAGATGAAACACACAGATATGGAATTACTGGACTATAGTGTCTATCTTATATTGTGAAAACACATTCTTCATCTCACATAATTACCATTTTTTGCTGTTGTAACAGTAATAACATTTAAGCTATACTCTTAGCAACTTTCAAGTACACAATAGAGTATTGTTAACTAGTCACCATTAGCTCTCTAGAACTCATTTCTCTTATAACTGAAAATTTGTACCCTTTGATCGACAACTCATTTTCCTCATCCCTCAGCCCCTGGCAGCCTAAAATGAACTCCGTTAATCTGAGTTTAGCTTTTTTTTAGATACCACATATAAGTGAGATCATACAGTCGTTTTTTTTTTTTTTTTTTTTTACTTATTTCACATACCATAATGCCCCCAAAGTCCATCCATGTTGTCACAAATGGCAGGATTTCTTTTATGGCTAAATACTATTCCGTATAGTATTGTATATTGTATATTTATACACACCATATTTTTAAAATCCATTTATCCATTAGTAGATTTCTAAGTTGTTTCCATGTCTTGGCTATTGTGAATTATGCTGCAGCGATTATGAAGGTACAGATATCTCTATGAGACTGTGACTTCATTTCTTTTGCATAAATACCCAGAAGTGGGATTGCTGGATTATATGGTAGTTAGGTTTTTAAATTTTTGAGGCACCTCCATACTGTTTTCCACAGAGGCCGTACCAGTGTATGTTTCCACCAACAGTGCACAAGGGTTCCCTTTTCTCCAAATACCCACCAGTATCGTATATCTCTTGTCTTTTTAATAATAGTTATTCTAATGAGGTGAGGTGACATCTCATTGTGATTTTGATTTATATTTCCCTGATGATTGGTATTGTTGAACACATTTCCATGTATTCAGTGACCATTTATATGACTTCTTTGGGAAAATGTCTATTCAGGTTATTTGTCTATTTTTCAATCAGAATTTTTGTTGTTGTTGTTGCTATTGAGTTGTAAGAGTTTCTTATACATTTTGGCTATAACCCCTTATCCGATATATGATATGCAAATATTGCCTTTTTGTTTGTTGATTGTTTCTTTTGCTGTTCAGAAGCCTTTTAGTTTGATGCAATCTCACTTATTGGTTTTTGCTTTTGCTGCTTGTACTCTTGGTATCATATCCAAAAATCATTGCCAAGACCAATGTCAGGGAGCTTTTTCCCTATGTTTTCTTCTAGGAGTCTTAGGTTTCAAGTCTTCCATTTAAGTCCTTCCTTAATATATTTTGAGTTGTTTTGAGAGTGATGTAAGATAATGAAAAATAATTTTATTCTTTTGCATGTGAGAATCCAGTTTTTCCATTTAATGAAGAGACTATCCTTTCCCTATTGAATTTTCTTGGCTCCTTTGTCTAATATTAGTTGACTGTGTATGCATGGGTTTGTTCTGAGCTCTCAATTATGTTCTATTGGTCTATGTGTCTGCTTTTATGATAGTACTAAACTATTTAATTACTATAGATATGTAATATAGTTTGAAATCAGCAAGTTTGATGACTCCATCTTTGGTTTTTTTTTCTTTAAGATTGCTTTGGTTATTTAGTCTTTTGTTCCACACAAATTTTAGAATTGTTTTTTCATTTCTGTGAAAAATGCTATTAGAATTTTGATAGGGATTGCATTAAATCTATAGATGGCTTTGTGTATTATAGAATTATAACAAGATTAATTCTCCCAATCTGTAAACATGAGATATCTTTATTTTTTTGTATGTCTTCAGTTTTTTTTTATCAACGTCTTACAGTTTTCATTGTACAGATCTTTCACCTCCTTGGTTAAATTTATTCTTGGGTTTTTTTTTTGTTTGTTTTTTTGTTTTTGTTTTGTTTTGTTTTTTACATTTGTAAATGGGATTGTTTTCTTTATTTCTTTTCCAATAGTTCATACTGTATAGAAACACAAGTGATTTTTGTATGTCGATCTTGTGTCTTGCAACTTTACTGAGTTTATTAGTTCTAATTTTTTTTGATGGTGTCTTTAGGATACTCTATATCTAAGATCATGTCATCTGCAAAAGAGAATGAGTTTCTTCCTTTCTGATTTGGATTCTCTGTATTTTTTTTTTTTTTTTTTTTGTCTTGCTTGATTTCTGTGGCTAGGACTTGTTTTGTGGTCCAACATTTGATCTACCCTGGAGAATGTTCCATGAACTGTTGAGAAGAATGTGTGTTCCGCTGCTATTGGATGGAATGTTCTGCATATGTCTTTTAGTTTTATTATAAAGTGTAGTTCAAGGACAATGTTCTTTATTAACATGTCTAGATGATCTATCTTTTGTTGAAAGTGGAGTTTGAAGTCCCCTACTATTATTGTATTGTTGCCTATTATTCTCTTCAGATCTGTTAATATTTGTTTTAAATATTTAAGTATTCTGATGTTGGGTGCATATATATTTACAATTGTTATATCTTTTGATGAATTGACCCTTTTATATAATGAACTTCTTTGTCTCTTATTACAGCTTTTGACATAGTCTATTTTGTCTGTATAGCTACCCTTTCTCTCTTTTGGTTTCCATTTGCAGGG
>NW_011888865.1:1408184-1419299 GCF_000151845.1 Pteropus vampyrus | reverse complement strand
TTGGATTCTCTGTATTTTTTTTTTTTTTTTTTTTGTCTTGCTTGATTTCTGTGGCTAGGACTTGTTTTGTGGTCCAACATTTGATCTACCCTGGAGAATGTTCCATGAACTGTTGAGAAGAATGTGTGTTCCGCTGCTATTGGATGGAATGTTCTGCATATGTCTTTTAGTTTTATTATAAAGTGTAGTTCAAGGACAATGTTCTTTATTAACATGTCTAGATGATCTATCTTTTGTTGAAAGTGGAGTTTGAAGTCCCCTACTATTATTGTATTGTTGCCTATTATTCTCTTCAGATCTGTTAATATTTGTTTTAAATATTTAAGTATTCTGATGTTGGGTGCATATATATTTACAATTGTTATATCTTTTGATGAATTGACCCTTTTATATAATGAACTTCTTTGTCTCTTATTACAGCTTTTGACATAGTCTATTTTGTCTGTATAGCTACCCTTTCTCTCTTTTGGTTTCCATTTGCAGGGGTATCTTTATCCAGCCCTTTACTTTCAGTGTGTGTTCTTAAAAGCTCAAGTGAATTTCCTGTAGGAAGCATAGTAGGGTCTTGGGTCTTTTAAAAAATATATATTTATTCAGCCGCTCAATGCCTTTTGGTTGGAGATTTTATTTATTTGTTTGTTTGTTTATTTATTTATTTCCCCCCCTCTTTAGTACCTCCTCCTGCAAACTTCCACCTCTGACCTATGAATGTTGTCATTTCCCCTTAAAGACTGGTTCTCTGAAGGTGGGACGTCTCTTTCCACACACTTGCGGCATGCCCCCGGGGCCTGGCAACCCTGGCGCACTCAGGGGGCCTGGTGCACCTGGGTTAGGGTCTGTTCATGGCTCCACCTGGGGCATGGACTCAGGACCTTCTGTGTGTAAAGCAGATGTGCTAACCACTACACTATGGAGCCACTCCCTGGTTGGAGATTTTAAACCAATTATATTTGAAGTAATTATTGATAGGTAAGAACTTACAAATGCCATGTTAATTGTTTTTTGGCTCTTTGGTAATTCCTTTGTTCCTTTTTTCTTTTTTTTCTTGCTGTTTTTCTTTGTGAGTTGATGATTTTCCATAGTGTGTTTTATATTTTCATGTTTTCATGTTATTAATTAGCATGCTCTCATTTCAGCTTTAAGAACCCCTTTCAACCTTTCTTGTAAGGTAGGTCTAGTGATGATGAACTCCCTCAGCTTGTTTGTTAGAAAAATTATTTCACCTTAATTTCTGAAGGATGATATTTTTGTGGCAAATAAAGTATTCTTTGTTGGCAGTACTTTTCCTGCCATTTGAATATATCATTGCATTCTCACCTGGCCTACAAATTCCCTGCTGAGAAATCTGCTTATAGCCTTTTGATGGTCCTTTTAAAAGTGACAAGGGAAATTTTCTTATGTCTTGCTGCTTTCAAGATTCTTTTCTCTTGCTCTTTTCAAAATTCCCTCTGTCTTTGATTTTTGAGTTTTATTATAATGTATCTTAGAGGAAATCTATTTGGGTTGACTTTGGGGACATATTAGTTTCATAAACTTTGATGTCCAGTTTCTCTCCAGATTTGGGAAATTCTCATTCATTATTTCTTTAAACAAGCTTTCTGCCTCTTCCTCTCTCTCTCCTCTCCTTCTGGGTCTCCATTAATGAATATATTGTTAATGGTATCCCATAGGCTTTCTTCATTCCTTTTCATTCTATTTTCTTTTTGTTCTTGGATTACTGGATAATTTCAAATGATCTGTCTTGTGTTCACTTTCTTTCTTCTGATTGGTCCACTTCGATACTGAGCTCTCAATTGAATATCTTGCTTCAGATATCTTATTCTTTAGCTCTAAAATTTGTGTTTTTTGTTGTTCTATCTCTTTGTTGAACTTCTCATTTTGTTCTTATATTGTTTTCTCGATTTTATTAAATTGTTTATCTGTGTTCTCTTGTAGCTCCTTGATGACCTTTAGAACAATCTTTTGAAATTTTTATCAGGAAATTTGTATATTTCCATTTCTTTAAGGTCAGTTACTGGAAATTTACTGTGCCCTTTGATGGTGTCATGTTTTCATGATTCTTCATGACCCCTGTAGTTTTGCATAGCTATCTGTGTGTTTAAGAGCAGTCACCTCTTCCAAACTTATGAACCGACTTTGGTAAGCCAAGATTTTCATCCACGGGTAGAGGCACACTGGAGTGTTCTGTGACCCTGAGTTTAGTGGTGCTGGATGCCAATTTCAGGACCATGTGGTGGCTCTGGTTTTGTGGGATGTGTGTCTCCTTAGATCTGGCTGCTGGGGTCCATGACATTGGCAACTACATGATCCTTGCTGAGTGCAGTGGAGACTCCTCAGTTGTTACAAGGGCTATTGGGATCCTCAGTGGAACTTTCATATCCACTGACTGGGGACCATGGTGGGTGGTGGTGGTGAACAGAGCTGGTGGTGTGCACATGCTTGGCTTCAAGTGCTTGCATAGTGGCTGCAGACAAAAATTTTTAAATTAATTTGGGGTTATGATTGAAGAGAGTTGAACACTAATTTGTTTTTAGTATAGAATAATTATGAGAATTCAGATTGGAAAAGTAGGTTGCATCCAGATTGTGTTAGATGTTAAATTCAATTCAACTAATACTTACTGAGAACCTATATGTCACTTTGTGTTTTCTAAGTCTTTTCTCTCTCACTTTTCCTTACAACCCACACCCAATAGTTCAAGTAGTGATTCAGAAATATCTTCAAACTCTTCTTATGTCTCACCACTTCACTGTTTCCACCTGATTCAAGCCATCATTGTCTCTCATTTGTATTATTGTAAATCTTCCTGACTGGTCTCCTTGTTTCTCTCTTGCCTCCCCTCAGTCTCAACAGAGCAGAGTGATTCTGTTAAAATATGTGATCACTCCACTGCTAAAAACTTCCATTGGCGGCTTATCTTAGTCAAAGTAAAGCCAAAGTCTTTACAGTGGTCTGTTGCAGCCTATACAATATAAACAAACTTTAAAATTAGTGCTGGGGATATATTTTAGGAATACTTTTCAAGGTCCTTGTGATATATTAAAGCTTATCGAGATAGTTTGAAATATCTACATTTTCTTTTTGGTGACAGTCTAATAGTGTTAAATAACACAAACAGCATGGTTTGGAGCTTTTCTCATGGCACGGAGGTTACTTGGTGAAAATGATATGTTTTAGGCAAAGGCTTTCAACCCTGGCTATATCTAAAAGCAGAGATGATGCTAAATGGATAGTTATACAATGGCTTATTTCTGTAGCCTCTTTCTTAACAACAACAAAAAATCAAAACCCAAAAGCCCCAAACAAGAAAAACCTCAAAAAGATCATATAGTAATTTAACATTTGTAATTCAGAAACACTAGTTAGGAAACATGAAATTGGGGGCAAAGATCAGATCAGTAAATGTAGAAAAAACTGCTACCACTATTTGTTCTATGGTTGCCTGTTCCACATTAATGGAATCCCTGAATTTTACCTGAGTTGAATTTATTGACCATTCCCTTTCTGGCTGATGCTTTTTGTGTCTTGTTTAAGAAATCATTTTCTTAAGACCTTAAGTCACAAAGATATTCTAATATGGTCTCTCATAGAAATTTCGATGTTTTGCTTTTTTTCATACATGGTTCTTAAATTCACATGGAATACATTGTTGAGATATTGGTTTGATTTTATCTTTTACTTTATGGTTAGCCAATTTTCTAGAAACATGAAGGCATTCTTATATATGTCCTTAAATAGGGTGCTTTAACCTTTTGTTATGAATTAGCATGTTTGCTAATAGATATCCTTTCTCATATGTTAGAATATTTCCTCTGTTCCTAGTTTGCTAAGATTTCTCTACCCCGCTGCAAAAATAATAACTGAGGTTTGAAGGTGACTATATGTTGTAGTTAATAGCATGGTCTTTAGAATCAGGCAGTCTGGATTCAAATCCTGGCCCTACTACTTGTAAGCTGGGTGACATTGCGCTTTCATGTGCCACAGCTCCTTCATTTATACAGTGAGAATAAAAATACATCAGAAGTTGCTGTAAAGATTAAATAAGCTTACGGAAATATAACTTAGAATTTTGAGTGGAATACGGCCAGTAGTCTTGTTACCTAATACAACTATCTTTTGAGGAAATTTTTGTGTTTTTTTCTCCTTTATGTATTGATCAGAAAAATTACAAAAATAGACTAGTTATTTGCAAAGTATCCTTATGTTCATAGATTACATGGTATAACTAAAAATTACCTTACTAGTTTATATTCCATTATTTTTGGGGCGTATTAACAAATCAATGTTCAAAAATAAGATTGGCCTATTGTTATTTCTTTTTTGTACTCTCTGTGGCTGATTTTGTTTTCACGTTTAAATTAGGATTTTTCATGTGTGGAGGAGAGTTTTTTCCTCTATTTTCTGGAACTATTTGTGTAAGATATGAATTATTTACTTTTTGAAGATTTGGTGGAATTGCTGTAAACTATCTGAGAAAGTGTTTGTTTTTATTTTGGTTGATAGATATTTTCTACTAATTTGTCATCTTTAAAAGTCTTATATCTATTGAATTTTTCTGTTTCTTTTTGAACTTTTAAAAATTTATTTTAGAAAATTGTCTATTCATCTATTTCAAATTTTGTTCATGAAGTTGTTATTGTACTTGCTCAGGAATAAAAATGTTTATTTTTAGTGTCTCCTTTTCCCTTCAAAATTGTATATGTATGTATATTCTTTTTTCTCATTTTCGTTAAAGGCTTGTTTATCTTATTAGTCTTTGCAGAAAACTAGGTTTGGTTTTGTAAATTTATCCTTTAAAATTTTTGTAACTTTGTTTTCTACTTTTAGTTTTTTATTCTGTGTTTTTTGAATTTTTTTCATTCTGTGCTCTTTGTTTTGTTTTGTTTTTTTTCTTTTGCCTTCTTAATGAGAATACTTTGTTGGTGCATATATGGCTTTTTTTATTTTCTAACATAAACATTTAAAGATATAAATTATTCTTAGTACTATTCTAGCTCTGTACTGTCCAATATTGGTAGCCATGTAGCTATTTAAGTTTAAGTTAAAATGAATTAAAATTAAATAAAATTAAAATTCCTTACTTGCGTTAATTATGTGTCAAAAGGCTCCCTATTTGAACAGATATAGTTTTATTATTAAAAAAAGTTCTACAGAACTTTTATATAGAACATTTTATAGACAGTGTTGCTTTATATCAGTATGTCTGCAATTGCAAAAAGATGTCAAAAAAGTAATTTTCTCCTTGATCTATTTCATAAGCTGGATTTTAAAAAGAATTTAATCTCTAATTTCAAGAATTTAAAAATCTGTTTTACGCTTTAGAAAAGCCCATTTTATCTTTTATTCTGCTTGATCCATGAGTTACTAAGAAAAATGGGTTTAAAACTTCATGATTAAGAAGTCGTTCATTTTTTCTTGTAATTTTTGTCATTTTGCTTTATGCATCTGAGTCTATGTTGCAGATAGATATAGATTCAAACTATACTTTTAGAATTCTGTCAGTTTTTATAAATGATTTTCTCAAGTGGTATGAGAGGCCATGTTGTAAAATGCAGTTCATGTTTGTTCTATTATTTTGGTGTATTCTTCTAATCATTACATAAATGCCTTTATCAATAATGATCTTTGCCTCAAGTTCATTTTGGCTGATATCAATATAACTATACAATTTTTTGGTTAACTTTTTCATAATATATCTTTCCACACTTTTGTTGCCAGCTTTTCTTCATGATCATATTTTAGGTTTGGCTATTATAAGCAGCATGTAGTTGAATTTTTAAAATCCAAGATAAGAATCTATCTTTTAAGTAGCTGATTATTCTATTTCCATTTATTGAGTTTTCCCATATATTTGGAATTATTTGTACTATATTATCTTTTGGTTTTCATTTTCTATACTTATTTTCCTATGCTTTTATTTCTTTTCTTGTGCTGCATTAGATTGATCAAGTTTTCTTTATTTCTTCTACCAATTTAGAAGTCGTAAATTCTATTTCTTTTTTTAAGTCATCTTTATATTTTTAACATGAATATTTGACCCAAACTCTAAACTCAACCAGTATCTCTACCCTTTTTCTGAAATATACTTTAATTTATCTTTTTTATTTCTTTCATAAATTGTCTAATATATTATTTTCACCTTAATTTTTAAACCCTTGAAAAATTGATCTTTTATAGTCAATGTTTTTTTGAACTTACTCACATGTTTGTTTTATTTTTTCATCTTGACCTCTTTTTTGTGTTCATTTTTTTCTTCATTATTTTCTTTAATAGTTCTTTTAGTTAGCATACACTAATAGTAAACATTACCTTTGCTTGTTTAAAATTGTTTGAAACTATTTTTATTACTTCATGAACCCTTGAATCATTACTTAAATGGGTACAAAATTCAACATTGATAAGTATTTTTCTTCATTTTATAGATATTATTTTATTATCTAGTGTCTAGTGTTATTCTTAAGAAGTCATTCATTGTAGGTAATTAAAAAAATCTTAGATTATTTTTAAAATACTTTGTTATTGGTTTTTAGGATTTGACTGTTTATTCATATTTAATTTTGTGTGCTTAATCAACATGAAAAAAAAATCATGTCTTCTCATCAGTTCTTGAAAAACTTCTATCTGTAGCTCAGTGAGTATTGCCTTTCCCACATTGTTACTATTTGTTTTCTGGGACTTCTCTCTCTTTTTTGTTTTTTTTTAATTAACTTATTGAGGTGACATTGTTTAATAATATTATATAAGTTTCAAGTGTACGATTCTATAATACATCATCTGTATATTGCACTGTGTGCTCACCATCCAAAGTCTAGTCTCTTTCTCTAACCACATATGACTCCTTTCACACTTTTCCCCTCTGATAACCACCATACTGTTGTCTTTGTCAATGGGTTTTTGTTGTTGTTGTTGCTTTCTGTTTTATATCGCACATTTGAGTGAAATTATATGGTTCTTGTGTTTTTTTTATGTCTGACTTACTTCACTTAGCATAATACTGTCAAGATTCATCCATGTTGTTGCAAATGGCAGTATTTCATCTTTTCTTATGACCGAGTAGTATTCCATTGTATATATTGTACCATATCTTCTTTGTCTAATCATCCATTGAAGGACATTTTAGTTGTTTCCACATCTTGGCCACCATGAATAATGCTGCAAAGAATGGAGGTACATATATCTTTATGAATAAATGTTTTTCAAATTTTTTGAGTAGATGCCCAGAAGAGGGATTGCTGGGTCATATGATAGCTCTATTCTTGATTTTTTTGAGGAAACTCTATACTGTCTCCCATAGTGGCTGTACCAGTTTACATGCCCACCAGCAGTGTGTGAGGGTTCTCTTTTCTCCACCTCTTCTCCAACACTGGTTATTTATTGTCTTATTGATAAAAGCTATTCTAACAGGCATGAAGTGGTATTTCATTGTGGTTTTGATCTGTATTTCCCTCATAGCTAGTAAAGTTGATAATCTTTTCATATATCCGTTGGCCATTTGTGTATCTCCTTAAGAGAAATGTCTGTTCAGGTCCTCTTCCCAGTTTTTAATTGGATTTATTTTTGTTTTTGTTTTTTAGTTGTACAAGTCTATTTAAGAAATTAGCCCATTATTGGAGATATTGTTTGCAAATATCTTCTTCTATTCATTGTTTGCTTTTCTGTTTTATTGATGGTTTCTTTTGCTGTGTAGAAGCTTTTTAGTGTGATATCATCCCTTTATTTATTTATTTACTTATTTATTTAATGCGAGGCAACCCTTGGTTGACCTCACAGATTACAAGGACCTTGTCAGTTTACAATCCCTTATTTTTTGTTTATTTATTTTTTTATGCCTATAGCACCTGGTCTTCCTAGCTGGTCTCCCAAGTACTAACCATGCCCAACTCTGCTTAGCTTCTGAGATCAGATGGGATCGGGCTTGTTCAGGGTGGCATGGCCATAGACCCATCCATTTATTTTTGCTTTTACTTCTCTTGTCTTTGGGGTCAACTCATAAAAGCCTCTCTGAGACAAGGTCTATAAGTATGTTTTCTTCTATATATTTTTCATTTTAGATATTATACTTAGATCTTTGATCCATTTTGAGTTAATTCTTGTGTATGCTGTCAAATAGTAGTCTAGTTTCATTATTTAGCATGTGGCTTTCCAATTTTCCTAGGACCATTTATTGAAGAGTCTCCAGCTTTGTTCTTTTTTCTCAGGATTGATTTGACTATTCAGGGTCTTTTGTGGCTCCATACAAATTTGATAATTCTTTTGTTCTATTTCTTTGAAAAATGTCACTGGAATTTTGTTGGGGATTGCATTAAATTTGTATATTGCTTTAGGTAATATGGCCATTCTAACTATGTTGATTCTTCCAATCCAATCCATGAACATGAAACATCTTTCCATTTCTTTGTGTCTTCTTAAATTTCTTTCAATAATGTCTTATAGTTTTCAGTGTATAGATCCTTCACATTTTTTAGTTTATTCCTACGTATTTTATTCTTGTTGCAATTGCAAACGAAACTTTTAAATGTATTTTTCTGAAATTTCATTGTCAATATATAGAAATGCAATAGATTTTTGTACAATAATTTTGTATCCTGCAACTTTAGTGTATTCGTTTGTTATTTCTAATAGGTTTTTTTTGTTGGGTGGAGTCTTTAGGATTTTTTATATAAAATCACGTCATCTGAAAATGTGACAATTTAACTTCTTTATTCCTAAATTCGATTCTTTTAATTTTTTTCTCTTGTCTGATTATGCTGACTAGGACTTCCAGTATTATGTTGAATAATAGTGGTGAATGTGGGCATCCTTGTTTTGCTCCTGACCTTAGAAAAACTTTTGATCATTATGATATTTGCTGAGGGTTTGTTATATATGGTCTTTATTATGTTGAGATACTTTCCTTCTATATCCATTTTATTGAGTTTTTTATTTGTAAGTGAATATTGAATCTTGTCAGTTGCTTTTTCTGCATCTATTGATACAATCATATGATTTTTATCCTCAATTTTGTTTATGTGCTTTATCACATTGATCAATTTGTGTAAGTTGAACTATTCTTGTACCCCTGGAATGAACCCCACTTGATCGTGATGCATTATTTTTTTAATGTATCATTGTATTCGATTTCCTAGCATGTTGTTCAGGATTTCTGCACCTATATTTATCAGAGATATTGGTTTGTAGATTTATTTATTTTTTTAGTTGTCCTTGCCAGGTTTTGACTTCTCTTAGACATGTGTAGGACTTGATTATTCTAATCTTCATATCTCTTAACCTTTCTCAGTTCTTTTTCATCTGTTTATCTCTCTGTATTGCATTCTGGATAAGAATCTTAAATGTTTTCTATTCTCTTCCTTAGTGCTTCCCTCAGTGCTGTCTAATCAGTTTTATAACCAAAGCCATTGAGTTCATTGAGTTAATATCAGTGACTATTTTTTCATATCTATAATTTCTTTATTTCTTTTTAAAATAATTTGCCCTTTTTTAAATGCTGCCTTGTTTCTTCCTTATGATTTTATAACTTCTTTTATCTTTTTAGTCAGGTTAAGTCCTGTTATTTTATAGTCTTTATGTTCTCATTTTCCAAGTTCCCAGGATTTTCATCCTCCTAATTGATGTGTCTGCTATCTTTCATGGTGCATGATTTTCCTATGTGTTTTGTGAATTTAGATTTTAAATGACAAGTTTTAAAAATCTAAGTTTACTTATATTATCATGAATGTAAACATGAGATTTCTGGAGCAGGCATGAAGGCTATTATTTCTTATACTAATAACTGCATTAGTTTTCATTGTCCCAATTTTTTCCTCCTTCTATGGTAATGTGATGAGAGCCAAAGTCACTCTGTGTATACTGATGTCTGTACTGGAGAGGAACCCTGAAATTATGAGTCTGGTAAGTTGATAAAGAATGGTTTTAACAGAGAGAGGGAGAGAAACCTAATCTCCCTAATGTAAACAAGAAGAAAGAGAAGAGAAAGTGAAAGTTTTGGGGTTTTTATTCTTTGGAATGTAAATACATGTCTGTAAGGAGAAGATAAGACTGCTCAACTATCTCTGGGCTTACAATGCCTGGAATGTCTCTGTGTCTCATCTCCCTTTGAAATCTAAACACATTATTCTAGGAAGGTTAAAAAAAAAAAACCTCTCAGGACTCCTCTCACTATCTAATCAGTGATCATTTAACTTCTAAGGCTTGTCATCTATCTAACTCAGAGTTTGGTAAAATTTGCTCAGAAATCCCTAACCATGTAGAAACATGAAAACACTCATTTTTTTTTTGATGGTAACATCTTCAGTGGAACTCTTTATTCCCATTTTGTGGAAATCCCATGTAGCCTAGCTTATAAGAAGTTTTATCCAGAATGGTTTTGCTTTTGCTTCTTCCAAGTGCTTAGGAGATATTACTGGGCCACGATTAGTTTTTTATGTTAAGTTGTTGGATTGGGGATTTCTACAAAAAAAAGGTAGTTTAATTTGGTTTTCATATCTTTATGATTTCTCATTGGAGACACTTTTCCTACTTTGTGGCTATCTGGGGAGAAAACGTTGCAGGCAGAAGAAATAGCAAATAAAAAACTTGATGAGAGTATTGGAGGGACATTGTGGCTGGAGGGGCAGCTAGTGATGGGCAGAATGGTTAGAATGAGGCTAAACAGGTATTAGGAGGATAGACAGATTTTGTAGAGCTTCGTAGGCTAAAGTAAGGGCTTTGAATTTTACTCCAACTGATGTGGAAACCACTGGAGACTTGGAATAGAGGAGTGGCATTATCTGACTTTGAATTTAAATGGGTCACTTTTATTGTTCTATTAAGAATGTGTTTATACAGATGGATAACTGGTAGAATTATCATGTCCAATTCAAGATTTAGTTCAAGATTTCCTTCAACCTGACCTCCTAGAGAGAAGATGACTCCTTTTAGCACTCCATAGACACCAAATACTTAATCAGTCCTGGTAGAATACTGAGGTGGCATAATAGCTTACTAGTCTACCACATCAAATAATAACTACAAGTCTGATACCCTAAACCCTGGAGGAGAGGCTGCTGTTTTCCCAGCTGAAGAATGCCAATGTGGTGAAAGAGGGTTGAAGGCCAAGTTTTTGCCGTGACATAATTA
>NW_011888865.1:1404129-1408134 GCF_000151845.1 Pteropus vampyrus | reverse complement strand
TAATAACTGCATTAGTTTTCATTGTCCCAATTTTTTCCTCCTTCTATGGTAATGTGATGAGAGCCAAAGTCACTCTGTGTATACTGATGTCTGTACTGGAGAGGAACCCTGAAATTATGAGTCTGGTAAGTTGATAAAGAATGGTTTTAACAGAGAGAGGGAGAGAAACCTAATCTCCCTAATGTAAACAAGAAGAAAGAGAAGAGAAAGTGAAAGTTTTGGGGTTTTTATTCTTTGGAATGTAAATACATGTCTGTAAGGAGAAGATAAGACTGCTCAACTATCTCTGGGCTTACAATGCCTGGAATGTCTCTGTGTCTCATCTCCCTTTGAAATCTAAACACATTATTCTAGGAAGGTTAAAAAAAAAAAACCTCTCAGGACTCCTCTCACTATCTAATCAGTGATCATTTAACTTCTAAGGCTTGTCATCTATCTAACTCAGAGTTTGGTAAAATTTGCTCAGAAATCCCTAACCATGTAGAAACATGAAAACACTCATTTTTTTTTTGATGGTAACATCTTCAGTGGAACTCTTTATTCCCATTTTGTGGAAATCCCATGTAGCCTAGCTTATAAGAAGTTTTATCCAGAATGGTTTTGCTTTTGCTTCTTCCAAGTGCTTAGGAGATATTACTGGGCCACGATTAGTTTTTTATGTTAAGTTGTTGGATTGGGGATTTCTACAAAAAAAAGGTAGTTTAATTTGGTTTTCATATCTTTATGATTTCTCATTGGAGACACTTTTCCTACTTTGTGGCTATCTGGGGAGAAAACGTTGCAGGCAGAAGAAATAGCAAATAAAAAACTTGATGAGAGTATTGGAGGGACATTGTGGCTGGAGGGGCAGCTAGTGATGGGCAGAATGGTTAGAATGAGGCTAAACAGGTATTAGGAGGATAGACAGATTTTGTAGAGCTTCGTAGGCTAAAGTAAGGGCTTTGAATTTTACTCCAACTGATGTGGAAACCACTGGAGACTTGGAATAGAGGAGTGGCATTATCTGACTTTGAATTTAAATGGGTCACTTTTATTGTTCTATTAAGAATGTGTTTATACAGATGGATAACTGGTAGAATTATCATGTCCAATTCAAGATTTAGTTCAAGATTTCCTTCAACCTGACCTCCTAGAGAGAAGATGACTCCTTTTAGCACTCCATAGACACCAAATACTTAATCAGTCCTGGTAGAATACTGAGGTGGCATAATAGCTTACTAGTCTACCACATCAAATAATAACTACAAGTCTGATACCCTAAACCCTGGAGGAGAGGCTGCTGTTTTCCCAGCTGAAGAATGCCAATGTGGTGAAAGAGGGTTGAAGGCCAAGTTTTTGCCGTGACATAATTACATAGTTTGATCTCTCTGTGATCATACCAGAGTAGAGATTGTTGCTTCCCTAATTAGGTAGCTTAAAAGCTGTACAACTCAATGGCTGTAGTTTGATGTCCAGTCTTATTGGATCCTGGTTCATTACCTCTGATTTAATAGGCAAAGGGAAACTCAAACAAGCTACTACTCTTTTCACTATGAAAGTCCCTCACTCAAAACTGTTCCAAAAGGCCTGGTGTCTGATTGCTTGCTCTTGTTGTCATGACAAGGGGCTGGAGGGTGAGATGGGTTGGAGAAGGGGTAGGATCAGGGAGACCAGTAATGTAGCTATCGAAATTACTCAAGTGAAAGATGGTAGCCTCTTTTACCAAGATAGTGGGGTAGAGGTGGTAAGAAGCTGTCATATTTGAGCTACATTTAGAAAGAAGGGCTAATAGGATTTGCTGAATGATTGAATGTGGGGGAAAGAGAAAAGTTAATAATTTTATGTTTCTAGTTTTGCTGAATGATTGAATGCGGGGGAAAGAGAAAAGTTAATAATTTTATGTTTCTTGTTTTGCCCAATTGGAAGAATTGAGGATCCATTTACTGAGGTGAAAAAAATATGCACACTCAATAAATGTATATTGAATAGTGAAGGAAAAATAAATATAAGATTTTCTAAAGATATAAGATTTTTTAAAGATATTCTTTAAAAGAATTTACATATATATTCTTTAAAAGAATCTATCTATCTATATATATACACACATACATATACACAAGCAAGCTCTGTACCATCATTATACTTTAATAACTGTAAGGTATGGGAAGGCAGGGATTATTTTGTTCACCTCTGTATATCTGGCAACTAATACATTTAATGCAACTATCTGAATCCTCTGTCTCTTTTTCTTTCTCTTTCTCTATGTACATATGATGTGTATGTACTTTGGTTTATATGCACATATATATTTTGAGAAATGGATAAATGTAGGAATGAAGGGATGTATATATGTGACGTTTTGCTTTTAAATTGCCACAGAAATGTCACAGTGAATACTGGTTGCAGTGTCTTAGTGCCAATATAAATCTCTTTTTGGGATTGAGGGAGACTTACCCTTTGTACTTGTGCTTATAATCTTACCATAGCATTATAACTCAATGAAATTAATTTTTCAACATTAAGTAGAACAAATACTTTCTGTCCAGAGGAACTTATTGCGCAAATGCTGCAGAGAACTACCAATTATCACTCTGTTTTTGTCTTCTGATAATTATCCTTTATCTTTAAAAAAATTACTTAGCATATACAAACACATTTACAGTTGTGCAAGGTAGGCAAGGTGGGCATTATTAATCACTATTTTAGCTAAGAAAGATCTGAGATCAGAAGAATAAATAACTTGCCCTAGGTCTCAGAAGTAGTAAGCTATGATGCCAGGATTTAAATTGAGTCTACAGCTTATTCAGCTAAATGATTCTGCCTCTTAACCTGTTGTAGCAGATGTAGTAGCATGAGTGTCTAAGACTAAGTACTTTGTTTTGGGCACCAGAAGGTGTGACATACTCAGGGTGATGAGAATAACAGAGGACAGAGTTTTGAATTCTGCTCTGTGAATTCTTTAATAAGTTATTTTGTTCACTTCTCTAAGACTGTTTCCATACCTGAAAAATAGGTACAAATCTAAAATCTCAAAGCTTTATTTTGAGACTTGAATAAGATAGTATATTAAATACATACTATAGTGCTTGCCTTACAGTAAGTACCAAGATAATTGTACTATTATCGTTATATGCTCAAGTGCTCTCCATTGTCACTCTGTTTCTGGTGTAGTTCTCTCATGCACTCAGTATCAATATCTGGGGATTCTTCATATGTGTACACACACACACACACATACACACACACACACATACACAATATATATATATCTACCCTACACATTAGTCATTTCTATTATCTTCCTTTAATCTGTCCTTAACCTTGCATGGTATATTAATATATCATGAATCTTCTGATGCTTTCTATTTCCATAGACATAATCTGTTATACTTCAAAATTCTGAGGAATATTCAAGAAAAACACAGTATTTCTTATTTTTTTCTCTGACTGAATTTTCATTTTTAATCAGTCTGCAGTTATTTTTGACTGATTACTTTCATATGAAATAAAGAATATATCCAATCTTAGGTGTTTCATAGATCATCTAGATTGTTTTTTTATTCTTACCTCTGTAGCATGATTCATTCCAACTCAAAATTTTGAATATGATAGACTTATCTAACTTGAATATTTTCCCCATTAACTTTGGCAATACTGTCCATATCCTCTCAGTTCAATTTAAAAACAATTATTGAACCCCTACTGTGTCAGTTAGGATTTACATTCACCTGCAAGTAACAGACATCAACATTATGCTTGATGAAAAAATTATTTTTTCCTTCTTTCAATACAAGAGGTCCAGAGAAAGGCAGTCCGGGATTGGTGCAGTGACTCCATTATTTCATCAATTTCCCAGCTTCCTCTTATTTTTCCATTCCACATGTCATAACATGCAGCTTTTCTATTCATGCCTGTCATCTCATGATAGCAAAATATTGCTACTATTTCTGCCTCACATGCAAACTGCAGGCTAGAAGTTCAAGAAATAAGGAAAATGATCATTGGCAGCATTAAATGAGGAAAACA
>NW_011888865.1:1394060-1402959 GCF_000151845.1 Pteropus vampyrus | reverse complement strand
CCTTAGAAGCTCCATCTCCAAATACAGTCCTGCTTGGGGTTAGGGCTTCAACATTTGAATTTTTGGAGGACACAAATATTCAGTGCATAATAGGGAGTTTATCACATGCCATACTGACATATCTTCTTGGGAGTTTCCATCACCTTTCTAGACTGAGTATGGCTTGGAAATGTGAAGATAGTAGATATATTGTAGATAAAAATCAGGGAATATTCTCTCTGGTCTAATTAAACACAATAAGACCATTAAAAATGGCTGAGCCCCTCCCATCTTTGGCCTCCTCGGTCTCAGGTGCTCAAGGACTTCTCCCACTTTGACAGCCTTGCTATGATATGGACTCTAAGCATGGCAGCATACTCAGATTTCAGGGTGTAATAGACATCACCCAGGAAACTGTTAAGCTATTTTTTAACCTAATATCATGTCTTATTTTTCCTTGTAAAAATAAGTTTTGTCACAATTGTCAATACACCTGAAAAATCTATTTTTCCCCTCAACTATATTTTCTTTTATTCATTTTGGCAAGCATCCTGACATATTTAAATGGAGTATATATTAAACTTCAAGAGAGGAAAAATGACAGGAAGGTTGTTTTACATCAAGTAAGGAGGAATGACCTTAATATAGATCTATTTTACAGCCTTTCTGTCTTTATATATGCTAGGTTTTCTAGTGTGTATAACTTTCATAGGAACCCATGTCCAACTAAAATAAGTGCTGTTTCTAAAAAATAGTAAAGTTTAGAAATAGAAGATGCTAAAAGGAAAATATATTTGCGGTGGTTCTTTTAAAAATTATTCATTTTCTAGTAAAGGCCAATAAATAAGCACCACCAAAAGTTAAAATAGAGCAAAACAATATAGCCAAAACTGAAAACAAATGAAATTATTAATTCCAACCTCCCCTCCCAAATAAATTTACCACTAGTATCAACAGTAACAAACCTCACAAATAAACATGAATTATAACATACCTAATCATGTTCTTAGTTCTTAGAAGCGGGAACTTAACTTGCAAGATTCTCTATAAAGAAAAGGCACTGGAGCTTCTTTTTAGGATCTTCTAATACAGCAGTGTCCAACTATTTTGGCACCAGAGACTTGTGCACCTATGAGAATCTAATGCCTGATGATCTGAGGTAGAGTTGAGGTTGTGATGCTAGTGTTGGGGAGTGGCTGTAAATACAGATGAAGCTTTGCTTGCTTGCCTGCCACTCACCTTCTGCTGTGTGGCCTGGTTCCTAACAGGCCACAGATCAGTACTAGTCCTTGGCCTGGGGGTTTGGGACCCCTGTTCTAATAGAACAATTTTGAAGAAATTGAAGCAGAGATAAGGCAAATTGATCAAAATTTTGAAAAGTGAGGGATGATTTTATAAAATAAAAAATATGGGTTGCCCAACATGCAAGAACATAAAATGAATTTGTATGATATAAAAGGAATTAAAACCAGCTGTTCTCGGTTTCTACTGCAGAAAAACATAGAAACAAAATTTAAAACCTAAAAATGTATTAGGTGCTTACTGCGTGCCCAGTATGTAGTGCACTATGTACACATTATTTTAATCTGTAATAATTCTATGAGTTATGTAATTTAACTGTCCTCATTTAACAGGTATGGAAATTGAGGCTGAGAGGATTCAAAAAGAGTATAGGAAGTTATAAATAGAAGCAAGTAGTGGAGCCAGAATCAGAATCAGAACCATTCAGAGTGATAGAAAGAGTATTCTAGGCAGAATAGAAAATGTTAAAGTGTCAAAATCTGGAAAAGTTTGGTGGGCTTGTATACTTGAACGAAAGCCATTGTGGCTGATGTTTAATAATGAGCCTAATGAAGTAGGCAAGGCTAAATAAGTAAGGCCTCTCTTTTATGCCTTATATATATGTACGTGTACATGTATATATACACATACATATATGTGTATATATACATGTATATATACACATACATATATGTGTATATATACATGTATATATGTGTATATATACACATATATGTATGTGTATATACACATATATACATATATGTGTATATATACATACATATATGTGTATATATACATATATGTATATATGTATACATATACATATACACACACACATATATATATATATACATATACATATACACACACATATATACATACACACACACACACACACACACACACATTTACCTTATGGGCATTAACAAGCCTATAAGCAAGACAATGATATGATCTTGTTTAAAATTTTAAGATCACTCTGGCTGTTGTGGATTGGGTAGGTGGGTGGTGGTTACTGAGTGAACAGTGAAATCAGATATCTGTTGTAGTGTAAGAGATGATGGTGTCTTGGTCTGGTGGTAGAGATGGAGAGAAATGGATAGATTCGAGGTAGATATTTTAGGTAGTATTTATGAAATTCAATAATGGGTTATTTGTGGGTTAGTAGTAGAGTAGTTAAAGAAGTTATGATGGCCGATCAGTAGACTTCTGGTAAGAATAACTAGATTGATAAATGTGTTGTTTGTAGATCTGGGTTAGATTGGAAGATGAAGTGTGAGATGCCTGCGGGAGGTACAGGTGAAGGTGTCATGTAGGTAGTTGGATAGTGGATTTGGCACCTAAAAGATAATTTTGGGTTGATGATACACATCTGGGAGTTGTCAGTATACAGATACTATTTAAAGCCAGGGAAGTGGTTAAGATTTCCTAGAAAGAAAGTGTAGAGTGAAGAGAGGATTAGAAACAAGTTCTGAGCAGCTCCAATATTTAGAAATATGGAGGAAGAAGAGAAGGCAAAGGAGCCACACAAAGAAAAACAAAAGAGTAGAAAGAGAACAGATTATGGAGTTTGGGGATGGAGTTTAGTTTTATGAAAGCCAAAAAAATGAAAGGAAGGAAAGAGAGTTCAACTCCTTTGAAAGTTTCTGAAAGCCCAAATAAAATAAGACTCATGGAAAACAATAAATAAGTTTGACCTTTTGTGGGAGTAGTTTCCATGTCCTGATGGGACAAAAAGCCAGATTGGAGTAAGCTGAAGAATAAATTGAGTTCCATTACCAACAAAATTGCACATAAAATGTCCTGGAAAAAAACCAACCAAACAAAACAAAACCTTGTTTAAAACACCTACGAGTATGTGATAGAATAGCAACTATAATTTTAAATGTACAAGCGAGCTCACAAGTAAGCAAGGGAAATCCCCAGGGGAAGGTGAGGTGGGGGGAAGACAAAGAAGAGAAGTTAGAAATCAGAGTTGTAGGTGGTTCCTTATATCATGGCTGTCCCTGAGGGCATTTACTGATTTTTGTAATCCAGTTTTAATGACCACAGATGCAGGAGAAAATCCCTGCTCTCATACAGGTGGAAAGGTCTCACTGAGAACCCACATAAATCTGAATTTAACTCTATGATTAATATAAGGGTAGAGTTGAAAAAAAAAATGTATCTCCTTGTCATCTAAGAAAGATAACCAGGCAAATTGTGTGTTGGCCTGGACTCTGAGTAAAAGCAATAGGAATATCTGCCTTGAGAATTCATAACCACAAAGGCCTACCCTTGCATCACTTTCAGGTTAGAATTTGTGTCATTTTTGGGGTCGGAACAGTCTATAGCTGAGAAAAAAAACTAAGTAGTTCCAGTTTGACAGCCCTCTGGGGTGATCGGCAAAAGCAAATGCCTATCATTTTTCATTGAATTTAACTTCAATCCAGGCCTCACAGTGTTTCCTCAGAAAAGACTTCAATAAAACATAAATTGAGAATACAAATTACAAAATACATGAGAAATATGTCACCATGAGTGAGACTCAGGAGAAAATATTTTTAAGGTGTTCAGATAATATTTAAATGTTTAAATAATGAATGGACTCTCTAAGAAAGAAACAAGCTACAATAAAAAAATGAGACAGGTTAGGAAATACGAAAAACACAAAATAGAACTTCTAAAGATGAAAATTACAAATAAAATGGAAATAATTGAACATTGAAATAAAATAATGGAAAAGAAGATAGAGTCGCAGATATAAAGAGATGAAAAACATGAAAGAAGTTAAGAGACATGAGGTAAGAATAAGAAGGTATGACATTTCTCATTGGAATTCTGAAAGAAGAGACTATAAATAACGTGGTGAAGTAATTTGCGAGACCTGGATAAGAATTTTCCAGAATTGATGAAAGATGTAATTTTCTGTTTCAGGAAGCACAGAAAATGCAGCCAAAATAAATAAAAAAGCAAATAAGTAAATAAATAAATGTATTAGAAAAGAAAAGGAAATTAATGGGCCAATAATCCAATTTAGAAAGTTAGAAAAAGACAGAATAAACTCAATAAATAGGAAAAAGGGAAATAAAGTGGACAGACAAGATATTGAAAGAGAAAGCAAACAGAATAAACATAGGATTAAGATAAATCAGCTCCTTCAGTTTGATGAGACAGCAAGCGAGAGGGAAGAACACAATTAGGAATGAAAAATGGGAACTACTGTAAATGTAATGGTGTTTGATAGGCTAAAAGGAGAGAAAAGAGTAAGGCTGTGTATAAATGGTTTAAGTGTAGATGTTGATGTGAACTTATGGACCTGTTTTCTTGAAAGCAATAAAGTTAAAATACATTCGGAATATTGTGTCTTCCAAACCCTTCCCTTATCTGAAGCTATTTGCCTGGGTCTTAAATAGAAGCTGCTTATCTGTGTCAAAGTGACAGGTCCTCCAGGAAAGTGTGAGGTATTTCATTCTTACTGATATAATTTCAAAAGCAAGTCCCTGATCATCTATGATTTTAGAGTACAAAGTTTCTCAGTGAATAATAAAGCAGTAGTCATTCCAAAAAGGAGTTATTATGACCCTTTACAGCTACAGCATGTACTTGGGAGAAACACTGTTTCCTATGGTTTGCAGCTGGCTTTATCTGGGTCTATTATTTCAGCCTCATGAACGACAGGGCAGATTTGTGGTGCCTAAGTTTTTCTTTTTTTAATTTATTTAATTTTATTTTTTTAACCTTTTTTATGCCAAATCTGGTCTCAGAGCCTCTACCCATCACTTGAAATTTCAAAGAAATTGAGGAAATTCCAGAATACTGAATATAGTGTTTTCAAAAAGAATATTTTCTAGAAACTGGGAAATTTGATGTTGCTCCTTGTCAATATTATAACTTAGATTAGAAATTCATTGATATTCTTTTCTCATAGGTTTTTTTTTTTTAAGTTGGTAAGTCAAAAAAATTACACCTCATCTTTGTGACCTGCTTCCAAGTGTACCAATTGCTTTAATTTTGATTTAATTTGATTCTCACTATGAGTGTCTTAATTTTCATATTAGGAATTGAGTCAAGAAATGCTCAGTAACTTGCTCAGGGTCATACAGAAAATTTATTTTTCCTTAAGATTCATGATTTGTCCATTGCTCCATGCTGCCTACAAGTTAAAAGAATTCCTAGAATTATTAGATTTGGGAAAACATTTGTAAGAAGAAGGTTGATATTAGTTTGGGAAATGATTACTTTTCTGTTTATCTCAAAATTATTCTTCTCTCTTCCCCATTTTTATTGATACACAACTGTAGTTTCAGTTAAACTTCCAAGATTAAATTCCCAGAGATTCTCTAATTTTTGGGATTTAACCATGTTTATAGTTTTGTGTGGGAAACTTTAAGCTTCAAATTTTCAAGCTTTATCTGCAAATACAGTCAGATTTTGAGGTACTGGGTATTAAGACTTTAAAATAAGAATTTTAGAGGGGGACACAATTCAGCCCATAACAAATACATTGTTCATCATTGTATTTCTGGAGTCTATCATAGTTTCTAGAGCTTAGTATTTGTTGAATGAAAGAGACAGAATTAAGTTATCAGGATGAGAGAAGTTTGAACACTTAAAATGATAGTTGTAGGAATTATTAGGCAAGTAGTCAATTGGATGGCAGATTAAAATTTCTCTACAGGGTTAACTGGGATATGAGGAGACAAAGCATGAAGTAATAGTATTTTGATTAAAGTATGGTTATAAAATTTCCAGGGTTACTTTTGAGGTAAGGACATAGTAAACTTTAAAAGATTTGATAGCAGCTAAGATTCTGTCAGTTAGTGGGATTTCTTCCCCTTAAAGTGTTGATAGTTTAAGATGATCTTCCAGCTTTTGAGATAACCAAGTCTGATTTTAGCCATTTACTTTTTTATTTCACCTAATCAATATGTAGTCAAAATTGTAGCCATTTTACTTAGCCAAATCAAGTAAAATCAAATGACTTGAAATACAAAAACAAAGGGGCAAATTTCTCATATGAATAGTTAAATTTAGAAGCCAATTTAGTTACACATAAAAGATTAAGTGGAACAGCTACCTATTAATAATTACAATTTGACTTTTTATAAAACCAATGCACATTCTGTTGTGTCCTTCCTCTTTCTAAATAATGTAAAATTGTCATGATTCATTAGACTAAAAGGTTTTCTTAACATGGCAGAATATATATTTTTTCTTTAATATAAAAGTTTTAAAAAAAGTTTTCAGGGAGATTCTGGTCAAGATGGCAGATTAGATAAATACAGTGCTTGCCCCCTCTCACAACCACATCAAAATTACAACTAAACTACAGAATAGCCATCATTGGGAGTCATCTGAATTCTAGCTGAACAGAAGCCCTACAACTGGGGACACATAGAAGAGGCCACCTTGAGATTGGTAGAAGGGGAGGAGATGCAAAATGGGCTGGTCCCACACTCGAGTGTGGCAGTTGAGAATCGGGAGGAATATCTCGGCAGCAGAGGTTGCCTTGGAAGAGTTAGGGGTCCTGGGCCAGGGTTCCAGTGCTAGGAAGAGAAGTCCCCACAACTTCTGGCTATGAAAACCAGCAGAGATTGTGGCTGAGTGAATCAGAGGGCTGAGGGAGTCACAGACATTCTTCTTAAAGGGCTCGTGTGCAGACTTACTCACTGATGGACTCATTCTGAGCTCCAGCACTGGAGCAGCAGCTTAAAAGGCACCAAGGACACCTGGGGAGGAACTGAGTTGTCTGGCTTCAGGGAGGGGGCTGGAGGGGAAGCTTTCTCTCAGACAGAAGTGCTGGTGGAGGACATTGTTTCTTTGTTGCTCCCCCAGCCCCTTGCCTTACAGACCCAGGCAGGTGCCATATCGGAGTCTCCATCAACCTGGCTAACACTGGTCTCCCTGCTCTGGTGATTCCCTGAGACCCCACCCTTCCCAAGTGCAGGCCCACCCAAGCTGCTTCCAGTGGTTTTTCCATATACATGGCCTGTCTTGGCTCATGATGCAAACTTTCCTAAAATCTCTCAAAGGTTCACAAAATCTAAACAAACTTGATCTGGCCTCTGTGTGCCCTGTACCTCTTGCTGAGCAGCCCTAAGCCCTAGCGCTAGGGTCAGATGGCCTGTTTGTGGCTTGGCCTCTTGAGGCACTTCCAAGACTAGTGTGAATGTTGGCCATCTGTAGATTGCTTGGTGGCCCATGCCAAGTGGCCCTGGGTAGGGCATAGGCTGCAGCTAAACTTGTCCTATGTTGGGGCCCCTCTTATGAGGTCCTGGCCTACATGCCTGGTACCCAGCCTCAGTCTGAGCTGGAGTACCACCTGGGGTCACATCTGAGGATGACACATCCAAAGGGCAGACAGGGAAGGCACCAAAGCCCTGCTAAAGCATATCTTGCTCTGTAGGGTCATCCCCTGCACACTAGTTTCTTGACTGGTCATGGCCAGTTCTCACAATCAATCTATGGAAGACTGTGCCACTGGGCCCCACAGCACACCTACTACATAAGGCCACTCTACTAAGACTGGGAGACATAGCACCCCTACCTAATACATAGAAACAAACATTAGCAGGCAGCCAAAATGGGGAGTCAAAGAAACATGTTCCAAGTAGTAGAACAGAACAAGCCCCAGAAAAAAAGAAGTAAGCAAAATAGAGGTGAGCAATCTACCAGATGCAGAGTTCAAAACACTTGTAAGGATGCTCAGTGAACTTAGGGGAAGAATAGAGGAACTCAGTGAGAACTTTAACAAACGGATAGAAAACATAAAAGTGGAGATAGAAAACATAAAAGAACCAATCAAATTAAGAATATGATAACCAAAATGAAGAATACTTTAGGAAGAATTAACAGTAGATTAGATTAAGCAAAGGATCAAAACAGCGATTTTTCTGTGAGATAAGGTAGCAGAAAACACCCGATCAGAAGAGCGATAAGAAAAAAATCCAAAAAAATGAAGATAGTTTAAGAGACCTCTGGGACAACATATAGTGTAACAACATTAGTATATAGGGATACTAGCAAGAGAAGAGAGAAAGTAAGGAATTGCAAACCTATTCCAAGAAGTAATGACTGAAAACTTCTTAAACCTGGTGAAAGAAACAGACACACAGGCCCAGGAAGTGCAGAGAGTCCCAAATGAGATGAATCCAAAGAGGCCCACACCAAGATACAACATCATTAAAATATCATAGTTTAGAGACAAAGAATCTTAAAACCTGCAAGAGAAAAGCAGTTACCTACAAAGGAGCTCCGAGAAGACTGTCAGCTGATTTCTCAACAGAAGCTTTGCAGTACAGAAGGGATTGGCAGGAAATATTCAAAGTGATGAAAAGCAAGGACCTACAACCAAGATTACCCTACCTAGCAAAGCTACTATTTAGAATCCAATGACAGATAAAGAGCTTCCCAGATAAGAAGAAGCTAAAGAAATTCATCGTCATCAAGCCAATGTACAGGAAATGTTAGAAGGACTTCTTTAAGAAGGGAAAAAAAGATAATAAATATGAATAAAATGGCAATAACTGCATATCTATCAACAATTACTTTAAATGTAAATGGATTAAATACTCCAATCAAAAGATACGGTGGCTAAATGGTTAAGAAAATAAGACCCTTACATATGCTGACTACAAAAGACTCATTTTAGATC
>NW_011888865.1:1392473-1392855 GCF_000151845.1 Pteropus vampyrus | reverse complement strand
AGGACTTCTTTAAGAAGGGAAAAAAAGATAATAAATATGAATAAAATGGCAATAACTGCATATCTATCAACAATTACTTTAAATGTAAATGGATTAAATACTCCAATCAAAAGATACGGTGGCTAAATGGTTAAGAAAATAAGACCCTTACATATGCTGACTACAAAAGACTCATTTTAGATCGAAAGACACATGCAGACTGAAAATAAAGAGATGAAAAAAATGTTTTATAAAAATGGAAACAAACAAAAAGCTGGGGTAGCAATAATTATAACAGACTAAATAGACTTTAAAACAAAGGCTATAACAAGAGACAAAGAAGGACCCAGTTATTCCACTTCTGGGTATTTATCTGAAGAAACCCAAAACACTACTTTGAAGA
>NW_011888865.1:1375651-1392362 GCF_000151845.1 Pteropus vampyrus | reverse complement strand
TAAGAGAGCATTTTGATGGTTGTTAGATTGGGGTATGGGTGAAACAGGGGATTGAGAGGTACAAATTGGTAGTTACAAAATAGTCATGGGGATGTAGAGTATAGCATAGGAAATATAGTCATAGTATTGTAATAACTATGTATGGTGTCAGGTGGGTATTGGGTTTATTGGAGTGATCATTTAATAAGTTTCATAAATGTCTAATCACTGTGTTGTGCACCTGAAACTAACATATTATATGTCAACTATAATTGAAAAAAATAAAAATATAAAAATTCAAGAAGTTTTTCATTTAAAAATTATATTCTGTTAGGAAAACAATATATACTTAGCATAGTGAAAACAATCTGTATGATACCATATGATAAATACATGTCATACATTTGTCCAAATCCATAGAATGTGCAACAGCAAGCATGGATAGTAATGTCAACAATAGACTTTAGGTGATTATGATGTGTAATGTGGGTTCTTAAATATTAACAAATGTACCACTCTGGTGGGGGATTGCAATAATGGGGGAAAATATGCATATGTGGGTTTAAGAGAGATGTGGAAAATTCTTATACCTGCATTTCTTTCATTTTTTCCTATGAACCTTAAACTCTTAAAAAAAGTGAATTAAATAAAAAAGAATACACATATACACAAAGGTGCCATTGAATAATATCTTTTCTAACGTGATTCCAATTAGGACACAGTGGAGATAGCATGGGCATTAGAACCATCTGAGTTTGCATTGTGGTTGTACTACTCATGCTGTATGATTCATTTATAATATTTAAGCTTTATAAAACTGTAAAATGTGAAAACAGAATTCTACGTCTCAAAGTCGGAATGAGGATTAAATAAGATATTTTTGTACCTAGAACACTTAATAATATTTACTAAATAAATGGAAGCTATTATAACTGATTATTTAATGAATTTTTATGAGGCTCTCAAAACAGTATATTTTTATTATCTCATAAGAATTTTTAACCTTTTTAAGAGTATGAGCAACATTTTGTAGTTTCAAAAGTAAAATTCTACCAATTTCCCTTAGAAATATATAACAAAACTATTTCCTTCAAAGTTAACAATTAGCACTGTAATATCTTGTGTTAATTAATAGAGCTTATTTTGGATTTCATCTATTAGCATGATTGCAGTAGATTGTGCATTTTGTGGAGGTATGTTAACTCTGTCAGACTTGAAATGCCTAATGGAGTTAAAAGATCCTTAAGTGTTCTCAAAGATTTTGTGTGTCTCACTTTAACTCAAGGCACTATACCAAGATTTTATTTTTCAAACCGATAAAATTTAGAGTAAGATGGTTTGTAAGATAACATTTTTTCTTTTACTTAAGGGATAAATGATTGTTTAAAACACAAAGCCATAAGTTATGTTGAAAGGGATAGATTTGAAAATCAGCAGGCATATATGTGGCTTTGCGCAAATTGTTTAATATCTTTGCTCAATTGTAGAATGGATACAGTGCACCCATTACATAGAATCTTTCCGGACACTGAATTTCTCAACAACGTGCTATTTAATACATACCAAGTACAGAGTTTGGTGGGGAAATTTGTACAGGTTGTTCCATCATTGTTTTAGTGTACGTTTATTCACTGGATTTATGATTTCTTTTTTCTGTTCTTTTCTGTCCTTTGTTTATTTTTGTTTTTAATGTTTTATTTTTTTTTAATTAAATTTACTGGGGTGACATTGGTTTTTGTTTTAAATTTTACTTCCTAATTCATTTTATTTTATAGTTATATTTTGTTCTTAATTTTATAGCATTTTAATCTCCTCAATCTGAATTTCTATTGATTTTCACTATTTTTTATTTTGTGAATTTTATTTTCTTTATTACTGTTAATATTTTATTTTTGTTAACTTTATGTTTAACATTTTTATTTAGTTGGATTCTAAACTTTTAATCTCTTTTAGGTTAAATTTGATTTATTGTGTCTGTTTTTTCTGCATCTCCTTATTTAAAATATTTTGACTTTTGATTAAAAAACACTCATGTCTAGTTCTTATTTTATCTTGCCAACATTATCTTTTGAATTCACTTTCACTTTATTCTAGTTCATTGTTTTTCCTAAACATTGAATTTTTGTAATTTAATCTTTTTTCTTTTTTTATATTTTATTTTACTCCATGATTTATTTATTTGTTAAGTGTCATGAAGCATGGGTTTAGGATGGTAGAAAGCATAAACTGTATACAAAGGCTGCCTTCCTTCCGGTGGTCTCTATTGTTGCCCCTCTGGCTCTCTCAGATATTTCAACACTTTCAAGAAAGACGTCTAAAAAGCACCACTCCAGGTGACTCAAATTCCAGGTCACTCTTCAGATACAGGGGTTTACTTTCCTTAGCGCAGGAATTATTCTTTCTGTGTAGAAAGCACACTTGATTTATCTTAGTAGTGATACTTTCTGATATCCCACACACTCTGGACCTTTCACTGGGAATTGAACATTGTGAAATCTCATCCATGTGCGATATAGAACCGTTATATCGTGAGGAAACTGTGCTACTGGTGTGCTCTAATCCCGAAAGAGATGGTAGGCAAGAGGTGATTTTCTGGAAAAGATCTATGATTTGACCTGCATGAAAAAGCTGGTGGAAAGGGATACAGGAGCCACCTTTTATAGGCTTCTGGCTTTGATTTTACGTAAGTATGCTTCTAATACACTTAGTAGAAAGATACTTTCCTTCTCAGTAAGAACTGCACTTGATAAGCTCTGAGTTGCCAAATCTAATGCTTTTTTTGGGTCCTCACCTAATTTGTGCATTGAGCAACATTCACAAGGTTGAAAACTTCCCATTTCCTCAAACACTTTCTTCTCTTGATTTCTAATATTATAGATTTTCCTGGACTTTCTCCAGTCCCACAGGCCTCTTTTTAGTCTCCTGGGCAGATTCCTACTTTTCTCCTCTGTTTCCAAATATTGATGAAGTCCTTGGGTCTTGGTGCTCTCTTCCCTCTACACTTTCCCCAGCTGATCACTTAAGTTTTCATGAGTTAAGATTCTGCCTAAAGACTGATGACTCCTCAGATTTTATTTGTAGTCAAACTTCTCTGAATTTACTCATTCAAGAAATTTTTTTTGAGCACCTCTTATATACATGATGATCAGGCACTGTTTTAGGCACAGTGAACAGCATGCACATAAAATTTCTCACAGAACTTGAGTTTCAGTGGGTAAAAGAGGCAATAGAATAAATCACTAAAATATATAAAATGTCATATGGTGATAAGAGCTATAGAGAATAAAACAGGAAGGGGGAGAGAGAGTGTACCAGGGTGAGAGAGCATTACAATTTAAAATAGCATGGTTTGGGAAAGTCTCACTAAAAAGGTAACCTTTGAGCTAAGACCTAAAAGAGGAGGCAGCAAGCAAGTAAATGCCTGGGAGAAGAGTATTCCAATTAAAGAGAATAGCAAATACAAAAGCCTTAAGATGGTGTGTTACTTTGAGTTATCTCTTCAGCTAATGGGTTTGGATCCCAAAATTGGCTCAGGTCTGAGAGCTGAGTAAAAGATTATGGCTTTTTTTATTGAGGCAGACACTTTCAGCCTCTTGCTCCTCTATTCTTGCTTTTTGTGATTTTCGATGTTTAGCAGCACCCTTATTGGCTGCTACTCTCTTCTGCCCCTGTGGACACCATGCTCTATTAACCACCACCAAAACTCCCCATGTGTCAAGCACCTTGGCTGTTCCTCTGACAATGCCGCTCATTACAGTAATTGCAGCCTGGGCTTCTGGCAGTGAAATGCTCTCACTTTGCCAACTCTGTGATCATCTGCCCTTCCATCATCTCAGACTGGCAGAGAACAGCCACTACTGATTTCTTATTGATGTTGGTGTCCCTATTACTAGAACATTCCTGATGGCCTTGGTGACTGATGTGTCTTCTGGGCCTTTATTTAGAATGTAATTCTGGATCCTCTGGCCTTTTGAAATATATTCATTCTTGCATGCCTACTTCTCTTAACCTCTTTGTTCTTCCCTCTATTATCTTCCAGGGGAGCACAGGCATTTCTTCTTCATTGAGGGTTATTATTGTTTTTCTCAGGCTGCCACATGCCAAGGCTTCAGAAAGTTTGCCTCATTCCTGGAGGAAGGTCTTGGTTAAGGCATTAAAGCCCATGTCTGAGTGTCTCCAAATTAATGAATTCTTGCTTGCCTACTCTGACAGTTCAGCCCTCTTATCAAATACCCTCAGAATCTAATCCCACGTGTACTTGCTTGGTTCCTATTAGTATATGCCAGCTAATTTTTATAATTTTTTAGATAAATAGTCTCTTTCCTCCTTACCAGGCCTGACAAGTCATTATCTGGGTTATGCTAGGATTTAACTCTAGTTATGGTGAGGCGAAGAGGTGGGGGCAGCTTTTGAGGGGGCCGTCCATTACCTTATGGAAAAGAAGCTTCATCCATATTCTACTAGCCACAATTCAGTCATCTGGCTGCATATAACTCCAAAGGAAGCTTGGTAATGGATCTAACTGTATTATGAGGAAAGAGAGGTAACAGATTTGGTGAGCATGTAGCCAGTTTCTGCCAAAATGTCTCTAGAACTTAAAAGGCCATATTATCCTGGAAAGAAATTGATTTTTTTCAGCTCTTGACATGCTGGCTTTTAGAAATAGAGTAGTTATACTAAGATTAATTTTTTTCTTGTGTAGCTATAGCTGTAAATGTTGGTTAAGCATACTTCCTACTAATGCTTGCACCCCAGTCCCATTCACTGTTTCAGTATTTTTTTCAGTTTATATTTTTAGATTACTTAAATTATATTTTGTATGTTTCAATTATGTTTAATTATGTTTCATCAAATGCTTTTGTGTTTCTAAAAGATTTTCACTATTGGCAATTTTTAAATTGAGGTAAAAAATTTTCCACTGTAAAAACAAATTGAGGTAGAAGGTGAATATTGTGTAATGGAAGATAAGTTCTTGAGAGGTTGCTTCTCAATCAAATCACACTTTTCCATTGGTAGGTATTTAAAAATTGGAGATTTGATACAATGATTTAAAAAATAGAGTAGGTTGAAAAAATAGAGTAGGTTCAAAGAGCTAGAAGAGGTTATAGGTAAGTTATATTTCATAAATACATATTAACCTGAAAAAATTAGGGCACACTTTGTCCTATGATTCACACACAAAAGAACAGCTTGATAAAAGATGAAACAAGGAGAAATCATTAGTTATGAACATATCCTTTCAAAATGCAGTAAGGCATAATTTAGCAGGCAACGAGCCTCATCTCTTACCACAAATCATTTTAGAAAAAAATCCCTCATTTACAGAATTTTGCTTACTATCCTAATCATTTGACATTTAAATATGGTTTGTATCGTTACTGAGATTTTATATGAAGAGGAGCAATATTTTAATTTTCATTTCACACATGAGGAAACAGGTATTCACTGTAGTATATTTAAGGCTCACGTAAGTCTAGATTAGAATTCTAATTGATTGCTTCTGACTTTCAGGCTTAATGTGTCCACATATCATAGAGAAATTTTAATCATAGTCTATTAAAGTTGAAAGTTATTTGAATGAAAGTCTGCCTTTTATAATTGAGGAAAATGAGGCTCAGAGACAAAGTAACTGAATGATTACACAGCAAGTTCGCCCATTTAAACATGAGTATGCTTTATGTTCTCTGTAACAAGTACTATTTTCTAGTTATTATCTAAAATTCTAAATGAACAACAATGAATCCTGCCCTAAAGGAACTCATTCTCTGATGGAAGAGATTGATCTGTTAAGGGGTATTCAGAGACACTGCTGTAGTTGATCAAAACCCAGTGGTGGATCTTAAGCAGGAGAATTATCTAGTCCAATTTGTATTTTATAAAGAATATATGAACAGTATTATGGAGATTTTTTCCCCATTCTGGTTTTCTTTGTTCAAAACATTTAAGGTCTTTTTTTTTTTTTCTTTTTTCCTATTGGAAATCTTTCCTGGTAGCATCAGTTTATATTATTCGCTCCAATTTTATGCTATTATATCACTGTACTTCACCTAACAACTTAATCTGTCCAAAAGAAAACTCTTGATTTCTCTTTTGCTATATCCCTCAGAAACCTTTTCTTATTTTAACTTCCTCATCCCAGTTAATGGCACCACTATACACCCAGGATTCTCATGCTAAACTCTGACGAGCCATCTTTGTTTCCTCTTTCTCCTTACCCCCACATCAAGTCTCACTGACTGTACTAAATATACCTTGAATATATTTACACTTATTGCATATTCCATTGCTACTATTGTGGTTCCAGGTGACCATTATCTCTTGCTTGGATTGCTTTCATAGTTGCCTTAGTGGCTACCTAATTCTACTTTTGTTCCTGGAATCCATTTTCACACAGAAGCCTTTAAAAAATGCAAATTTGATGAGGTCATTTTCTTGCTTTAAACTTTCCAGTGGACTTCCATTACACTTAGGATAAAATTGAAATCTTTCACCAGGTTCTGCAAAGCTTTATATGATATAGTCTTTACTTAGCCTTTGACTTCATCTCCTATTACTTTCTTAGTCAATATGCCTCACCTTGTCCCTGAGGGCTTTTACACTGATTCTTTTTCCTGCAAAGTATACTCTGCCTCTGGATTTTTTCATGGCTGGTTCCTTCTTCTTCTGGTCTTAGCTCAAATCAGAAAAGCCTTCTCTAACCACCAAACTACCTAGGCTTCCTCATATTTCCCACTCATTCTTTATCATATCACTATTTATTATATTTTTAATAGCACCTTCCACTATTTGAATTATCCTTTTTTTTTTTTTTTTTTTAACATGAATGTTCTGCCTGAGAGCAGAATCCTGGTCTATCCTTCACCTATGCACTATATTCTTAGGGACTAGTACAGTGCCTTCACCTACATTTAGATGCTCCGTAGTATTTTTTAGATGAATGAATCGTAACATTTGCCACACTTTGTGCTATCAATAGTTTAACTCTCTTTCTCTGAAGATTATAAGCTCTAGAAGAGTGAGAACCATGCCTGCCTTGCTTACCATTATATGTTAAGAACTTAGCACATATAGGAATTTAATAAATATTTTATGATTGAGTAAATGGTCAGTTCATTGAGACTGGAATTAGAGAGGACTGTTTGGAGACTGTTGATTGCAGTGATCATTTGAAAGTAATGAGAGCCTCAACAAAACCAATGGCAGAAGGAATGAAAAGGAAATGAGAGACTTAAGAAACATATAGACAATATATTAAAGAATATTCAGTGCCTATGATAAAGGATTGGTTATGAAAAGCAAGGGGTCAAATTTTAAGTGAAAGTGTAGATGATGGTGCCCTTTACAAAGATAAGGAAAAGCAGATTTGGAAGAGAATGGAATAAGGAGAAGAACTGAGGTGAGATAAGGAAAGAAAGTGGTGAGTTTAGATTTGGACTTGAGTTTGTGATGCCTATGGGATACTTAGAAATTTTACTGAGTTATGCACTTTGGTGCCCCAAACAAATATCTAACCTGGTTTAATATATTAGTGTGATATATAGGTGGTAATGAGGCATTTAAAAAATTGTGATATATTATCTTATTGTCTGGCCAGATGCTTTTCCTCCTTACTAGCAACTCCATATTGGCCCATTATTGAGAGAGGATTAAATTCCCCACCCTACTCACATGAGGCTTGGCCATGTGAATTACCTTGGTCTGTGAACTGTGAAGTGATTTACCACTTCCAAGAATAAGTTTTAAGAAACATCTTGTGGTCTACCATCTTTCTCTCTGTCTTAAGATCAGCATATTTCAGCAGAGAAGAAGATGAAGAGCCTAGCTACAGTGTTGACCTATAAAAGACAAAACACATGAGTAAGAAATACACCTCTGTGTATGCACTGAGATTTGGGATAATATGTTGTTGTAGCATAACCTAGCAAAAGCTGACTAATACAGAAATAGAGAGTAGTGTGTCTAGAGTTGAGAATAGGAGAAGATTAAGGGCATAATTCCTAGGAAATTTAAGGGTGAGTCCAGGAAAAGGAGTTCTCAAAGGACACTAAGCAGACTCCTATGGTGTGAGAACAAAGGGAGAGGTTGTATATCACAAAAGCTGAGGGAGAAATGGCAAGAATGAAAGAGTGGTTAGCAGTATCAAATGATACACAAAGTTTTAATAAATAGGAACTGAAAGCGTTCACTGGATTTAAAAAAACATTAAATTCTTTGTTGCCTTTATGAGAGCAGTTCTATTTGACTACTTAGTGACAGAGACAAGGGTAGAATGTATTTTTTAAATTTTGCTGCAGATGCCACTTTCTCCATGATGCCTATTCTGATCCTTCAGCTAGATGTAATCTTTCCTCATTTTTAACCTCATTGCACTCATTAAATTCTGCTGTGTTTCTTTCTGACTGCTAACCTGTTAGACTTTCATTTTATCATTTAGATTTTCAAATGGAAGATGGAAAAAGGCCCATTATTAAGAAGGCAGATTAAAAAAAAAATGAAGTAACTATAAATGACCATTGCAGATTTAAAAGAGACATAGTAAGTTTTAAGATGCAAATGCATACTGTTCAAGACACAGGTAAAATTCAGAGATGCTTAGGCTCTGCTTTAAATGACAGGCATCCCTTTCTGAGATGTCCATGGAGAGTAAATGTGATTTTCTTTGACTTATGACTCGTTTAGTAGATGATTCCCTACCCTCACCTCATCCTTCTGTTTGTCCCTCATTTAATCTGTGAATCTCCAGTCATTACTGAGATTTATTTCATACTTATATTACCCCTTCACTCATTCTATCTCCATCTTTAAAAACTCGGAACTTGAACCAATTTCTGATGCCACTCCTTTTTCCACCCTATCTTTAACCTCATCGCAAAGGCTTAAGGATGATGTGCCTATCTTAACACATGGTACATAGTAATCACAAAAGCTGAACTTAATCGTTTGCTTTAAGGAGCGTCAAAATGCCCCAGTACCAAACAGTCCCTAAATCAAAACTCCTGAGTTAAATGGACATGTCAGGGGCCACTGTGCCTCTGAGAGGGGTCTACTCGCGATTTTATTAGTTTTGAGTTTTCAGAACCAGATTATTCACTTCGTTGGGTCACATAGACTCAACATTCCATAGACTTTATAATGCCAGTTTCTGTATATTCCCCCAGGAGTCCTCATTCTATCTGCTGTGCTTTCATACCCACTTATAGAGAGTCCTGGTTCACCTAATGCATTGTTAGACAACATGAAAATGTGGTTGTGTTTACTTAATTTATTTCACTCTTGAAAAAAGATTCATTATAATAACTTTGTCCTAATTTAGAGACCCATGATTTTAGAACTCAATTTTCACAAATAGTCTATAACCAAAAATGGAGCAGAAAGACATTTCTGGACTAATAAAATATGGTTTGCTGTAAAGCTTCTGCACTTGAAACTTTATGTAGCAAATTAAACAGCTGCACAAGGGCATATTCCTAGGCAAATGACAGCTGATAGCCTGACTTATGTGAGAAATGAGAAAAATGTCTGTTTTACAATATAGTAAAATAATTGATAATTTTAGGAAAAGAAGGGAACTAACATTTATCTCACGTTTGCTATGTTCCAATCATCTTAAGTGGGTTATCTCGTTTAGTTGTTATCACAGTCCTATAAAGTTTTATTCTTTTTATACAGACAAGGAAACTGACTCAAGGTCACATAGCCAACATATAAAAGGGAGGAAAAGCAGACATTTAAAAATAATAGTCACTAACATTTTTTTTTTTTTGTGGCAGGCGTGATTGTAAATCCATTATGTGTATTAACACTTTTATGCTCACAATAGCTTCATGAAGTAAATAGTAGTATCACAGTTTTATAGATGAGGGTATCAAAGCACAAAGAGGATAAGTAACTTACCCAAGTCATAGAGTAAGAGACAGAAGTGAAATTCAAATCCACACAGTCTGATTTCAGAGTGAGTAACTACCCACTAAGATAAAATGCCTTTGCTAATCATTTATGATCTTATTTTAAAGAGAGGACACTAAACTCTATTTCCTATTCTATATCCTTCTAAAATCTAACCCTCACTTATTGTTTCCAAGCAGTTTTTCCTTTCTTCAGGCATTTATTCATAAAATGAGGCTTTCTAATATGCAGTCTGTCTTCTTAACCATTACTCTACACTTTCTGTTACTACTTGTTGACTTTTTGTTTCACACGTTTCCTTTCATTCCAGCAACAGCTCTGAAAAGTTATCATTTTGTAATAAAAACTGAGGAAACAAAGGCTTAAAGTGATAAAGTAACTTGCTTAAGTGCACGTGGTAAACATGCAGCAGATCCAGAGCTCAAAACTAGATTTGGATAACTCATGCTTTTTTTTTTTGGTAGGAATGTAAAATGGCACAGCTATTCTGGGAAAGGCTTTACCACTTTCGTATAAAATAAACATGTAACTACCATATGATCACACAAATTCCTAAACACGAGTGTTTACAACAGCTTTATAATAGCCCAGATAGTCAGCTCAGATGTCCTCTAGTAGGTAGTAAATGGTTAGACAATCTTTGATACATTCATACCATGGATACTACTCAGCAATAAAAAGGGATGAACTATTGATATACACAGTAACTTGGAGATATCTGCAGGGAAATATGCTGAGAGAAAAAAGCCAAACTCAAAAGATTAGATACTGTATGATTCCATTTACATAATATATTTGGAATGACAGAATGTTAGAAATGGAGGACAGATTAGTGGTTGCTAGTTGTTAGACATGGAGGTGGGGATGGGATGAGATGAGTGGGGTTATAACAGGGCAAGAGGGATCCTTGTGATGAACTATTCAGAATCTTGACTCTGGTGGCGGATACAGGAACCTACATTTGTGATAAAATGTAGGATTAATTATGCATGCATGCACACAAACTATAAGTAAAACTGGGTAAATATGAATAAAATAAGGGGTGGTTTCAATGTTAGTATCCTGGCTGTGACATTGTACGGTATGAGATATGGTCTAGTGTTTTTAGTTACTATTGGGGGAAACTGGGTGTGGTATACAAAGCATTTCTCTATATTATTTTTTAAAACTTAATGTGAACCTATAATTATGTCAATTAAAATTTGCATTAATTCTCATTTCGTCTGGGCACAGATAGTTCTGTAGAAAAGAAAGACAAACAAGAAGTGCAACAACAGTTAAGTAAAAAAAATATGTTACAGAAAAGTATTAGCTCTATATATTCTTATACGTTCTTTGAAGGTAGTCTGGGTGAGTACAACCAAAATGGTAAAGGATTATAGGTAGATTTTTTCTTTTTATTTTCTTTTCCATTTCCTTTTAATTACATATATCTTCTGTTTTTCTAAATTAATTTGTTTGTTCTATTATAAAGAAAAAATCATCTGTACTGATTATAAAAAGAAACTAGATTTATTTCACTCTAAAATCTTTCCTTTTAAGCATGATGTGAGGAAATTAACAACCAGATGGTTTAATAAAGTTTATATTATATAGGCTAATTTTTTTTGAGTCATATACATTTCTTTCTTCTAATAGATCAGTGAAGACAGGGGCACTGTCTTGTCTGTCTCTTATCCTTAATATATATATTAAAGACCCTGGGCATATAATGAATCCTCAATGAATAGTTGGTTTTACAGAATGATGTTGCCACATAAGTTCAAATAAATTAATGTTTCTATTTCCTATGACCTTTTTGGCAGCCAATGCATGGAACATCTCATGTGACCTTTCTTAGAAAATATAAAGTATAACATTGTTTTGTCTTTATAACAAGTACTAAAAAGCAGTAATACATAAACAACAGTCCTGCACCTGGAGCTAACTCAATATATTTGAAATCAATGACACCTTTTTAAGGAGAGGAAGATGAGCCAAAATCCTCTGTATAATAAACCATCTGTACTTCAAGATCTAGTTCAAATGTTATCCTATTCACTTATGAAATTAAACCTTCCTGATAACCCTTGGTGGAATTAATCCTTCCTCCAATTATTGTCTCACAGAACAGCAGACATAACTTCTATATTTAGCCCAATGGATAATACTATTTATAATTTTTTACTCCATAGAATGTGGGCACCAAGAAGGCATGAGTCATGTGATAGTACCTATAACAGTGCCTTATATTAATGCTCATAAGTGTTGATCAATGAATGAGTGAATGATTCTATATATATTGACACTATGTACATTGAAGTGTGCCACTTTTTAGTAAGATAGCCTTTGTTAATACGAGTGTAGATTCTAGAGGGTAGACTCTAGTTCCTTCAGTAAGGAAAGAAAACTAAGATAACAAGCTAAGAGAAGCAGTTATGTAATTAATGAGTTTCAAATATTTAAGTCAATAGAGTTGAGTGTTTATATGTGTTTGACTTCTAGCAATTAGAAAAAATTATTAAGGCCAATTATAAATAACAAAAATCTTTTTTTTTTTTTTGCACTGGCTTTTTTGACTGAATAGCTTTTACATTATAAAAATGCAAGAATCATTTTCAGAATTATTTTTTGCTTGACTGTTGTGCTTTTCATTTCAGTCCTCTTAAAAGCTGGCTGTAGTTACATGTGTGAAAATTGACCGGAAAACAGTATTTAATTTCAAATATTATATTTTGACAGTTTTATCCCATTTGAAACCAAAGCCAGTGACATGAGGTTAAATCTGAGCTACCAAAAAAATATTTTGGGAGCTCTATGGAGTATCTAGAATTGTTAAATTTTTCTTTTAATAATTTAGCTTATATTGCATCATGAACATCTATCTTGTTTAAGATTTTAAAATTAGATTTTTAATGGATTCAGAATATTGTGTTCAAAAGATACATAATAATTTTTATAACTGGATTGCTACTATAGGACAATTAGATTTTTTTCAATTTTATATTAAAACTGGCACTATAATTAACATTCTCAATTATATAGATTCTCCCCCTCTTTTGAATTTTTTTTTTGTATAATTTCTAGAAAGTAAGATTACTAGGTCAAAGGGTAGAGATATTTTCATGGCTCTTGCAATGTATTGCTAAGTTATATTCTAAAATGTTCTTTTCAAATTAAAGTGTTACCAGTCATGTATGAGTGTGCTAATTTTACCATAACTACACTAAAATTGGGTATTAATAATTAAAGGTTGACTATTTACTATATTTATTTCTTTTATGGTAAATTTTCTATTTATATCATCATTTAACTGCTATGTTGCTTTACTGAGGTATAATTGACATATGTAGTTTCAGGTATACGACATAATAAATCGATATTTGTCTATATTACTAATGATCACCACAGTAAGACTAGTTAACATCCATCACTATATGAAGTTACAAAAATTTTTCTTCTTGTGATGAGAACTTTTAAGGTTTATTCTCTTGGCAACTTTCAAATATGCAATACAATAACTACAGTCACCATGCTGTATATTACATTCCCATGACTTATTTATTTTATAACTGGAAGTTTGTACCTCTTGACTCCTTCACCCGTTTTGCTCCCATAATCCCCCGTTGCCTCTGGCAGCCACCAGTGTGTTTTATATCTATGAGGGTTTTTTGTTTGTTTGTTTATTTGTTTGTTTTGTGTTTTAGAATCCACATATAAGTGAAATAATATGGTATTCTTTTTTCTCTGACTTATTTTACTTAGCGTAGTACCCTCAAGGTCCATCCATGTTGGTGTAAATGGGAAGATTTCATTCATTTTCATGGCTGAGTAGTATTCCATTCTCTATATACACACCAAATCTTTATCCATTCATCTATCAGTGGAACTCTTAGGTTGTTTCCACATCTTGATTATTATAAATAATGCTGCAATGAACATAGGGGTATGTATATTTTTGATTTAGTGTTTTTATTTTCTTTGGATAATATCCAGAAATGGAATTGATGAATTATATGATTATTTTAAATTTTTTGAGAAACTTTCATACTGTTTTCCAGAGTGGCTGCACCAATTTACAAGGGTTCCCTTTTCTCCACAACCCTTTCTTATCAACCCTTATTTCTTGTCTTTTTAATGATAGCCATTCGAACATGTGTGAGGTGATATCTCATCATGATTTTGATTTGCATTTCCCTGATGTTTAGTAATGTTGAGCATCTTTTCACATGCCTGTTGGCCATCTGTATGTCTTCTTTAGAAAATATTCAGATCCTCTGCCCACTTTTTAATCAAATTGTTTGTTGTTTTGCTATTGAATTGTATGAGTTCCTTATATATTTTGGATATTAACTCCTTATCAGATATATTCATGTGCCACATAACAATGTTTAGTCAGCAATGGACCACATATCTAATAGTGATCTCTGTCACTGAAATGGAGTTGAAAAATTCCTATACCCTAGTGATGTTGTGGCTGTCATAATACCATACAGCAATATATTACTCATATGTTTGTGGTGATGCTGGTATAAACAAACTTACTGTGTTGCCAACTGTATAAAAGTATACCACATAAAATTATGTTCAGTACATACTTGGTAATGACAGTGATCTTGGTTTATGTATTTACTATATATTTTATAATTATTTTAGCATATACTCTTTCTACTTATATAAAAAAACATTTTAGTATGTCATGTTATGCTGCACTAGCCTTATATATCTTATGTGTACGGTGTCTCTTGTTCATTTTCTCTTGATTTAATCTTGTGTCGTTCTGTATAAGTAATATGCTGTATAAGTTTGCAGCCTAGGTGCAGTAGGCTATACCGTATAGCTTAGGTGTGTAGTAGGGTATGCTATCTAGGTTTGTGTAAGTATACTCTGTGATGTTTGCACATGATGAAATCACGTAATGACTATGCTGGAACCCTGATCTTAGACTTGTTTCTTCTGGAACTGTGAGGAACAAATTTCTGCAGTTTATAAGCCATCCAGTATTTTGTTACAGCAGCTAAGACCAGCAGTATTTAAATAAACTTTTGTTTATTTGAATAAACTTTTGAAGTTATAGGTATTAACCTTTTGTAGTTCATAGCGTAAATAATTTTCAGCTCTGTTGCTATCCTTTTTATTTTAATATTTTATTTTCTTTAAATATAAAGTTTCAGATATTATGTGTTTAACAATATTTTTTCTTTGTTAGATGCTCTGCTTCAAACCTCAGAAAATCAACATCTCTCAAAAGACCTGAAACTAGTCTATTTTGTTTCTGTAATTTACAATTTGTTATTTACTTATAGTTTTTTTTTTTTTTTTTATGGCTTATGGGGTAAGGCAGGGATTTGTGTTTTTTTTTTGTGTGTGTGTGCTCTGGAAGAACCAAGTCCCACGGATAAAGGCAGCCATGGAAACAAACTAGCAGCATGATATAGTGAAATGAACATGGGTTTTGGAACTGTTTACATCTGTATTTGCATGTTTACTCTATCCCTTGCTTACGAGATACTGGGTAAGTTTCTAATTCTACTTTAAGTCTCTATTTTCTCATTTGCAAAATGAGAATAATAATGATTGTACTTACCTCAGGATTATTGTGAGCTTGTAAAGCACTTAATGCAATGCCTGGCATGTGGAAAGCACTCAGTAAATGCCTGCTCTTTTTATTGTTACTATTACTACTACTACTTTTATTATTTTCATCATCACCATCAAGCTCTGTTATTGTCTAAGGCATTGTACTTGTTCTATAAACAAAACTTAGATCCTGTCTTTTCAAATCTTATAGACCACCTGGAAAGGTAAATGACTGTGAACACATACTTGTAATCAAAGTTAGAAATTGATAAATAACATAGAAATAGAAAAGTTTATAGAAAATTAAAAGTAGGGATTATGTCCAGTTGGTGAAGCAGGATTTCTTCTGAGGATAATTTAGAATTAGGCAGACTTAGCAGCATGAATAAAAGTAAAGAGAGGAAAAATATCATGTACATTTGACCCTTGAACAACATGGGGGTTGGGGTGTCAACTTCTCATGCTGTCGAAAATTTGTGTATAACTTTTGACTCTCCCCCAAATTAACTGCTAATGGGCTGCTGTTGGCCAGAAAGCCTTACCAATTACATAAATAGTTGATTAACACATATGTATTATAAACTGTATTCTTGTAATAAAGTAAGCTAGACAACAGAAAACGTTAAGAAAATAATAAGGAAGAGAAAATACATTTCTAATATTTATTGAAAAAAATCCATGTATAAGTGGACATGTGAATTCAAACCTGCGTTGTCCAAGGGTCAGTCGTGTAAGATTCAGTTGGACTGGAATATAGTGAACAAGAAAGAGGGATTGGGGAAACATGGTTGGAAGACTAGACTGGAGTCAGATTGCATGAGGACTTGAAACTGTAAACTATTTTATGAAAGAGACTGTATGATATTATAGTTTTAGTTTTTTCCTAATTATTTCAACTTTATTTTGAAGTAATTTCAGACCTATAAAAATGTTGCAAAAATAGTACGTGGACTTGCTGTGTATCTTTACCAGTATTTCCCAGATCTTAGTATTTTACCACATTTACCTCATTATTCAATATATTATTTTTCCTGGTTGTAATTGTGGACATAATGCTTCTTTACTCCTAAATTCTTAAGTGTGTATTTCCTAAAAACAAGGCTATTTTCTTACATATTTGCCGTACAAGAATCAAGATTAGGAAATTAACACTGATATGATACTGCTATCTAATTCACAGGTCTTATTCAAGTTTTGTTATTCTACTAGTGTTCTTTATATCAAAAGAAAAAATCTGTATAGAACCCAACCCATGATCACATATATC
>NW_011888865.1:1372859-1375151 GCF_000151845.1 Pteropus vampyrus | reverse complement strand
TTATTACTTCTGCCATAGCAAGATGTTCCAGGCAGGACTGTTTAAAATACCTTTGTGCTTTTCAATGTTTTGTACCTAGTAGATGATGAATAAATATTTTCTGAGTGAATGAATGAACACATGATTTACATAAGCCGCAGGTGTAGAAATGACATGCTGTTTGTTTTTCTTTTTTTTGTATTTTAAAATATGAGTCTAATCACACTTTCCATAAAGACTGGGCCAAAAGAAAGTTTCTGTAGACTTTTCCAGGAGAAGAAAATCATTTTTATGAAGAAGTATTAAATAAGAAATTTACGTCATTTATTATTCAATTTTAAAATATATGTTAGTGTCTACTATATCCCAAATGTTATTGGGGATATTAAAGTGAATAAAACAAAACAGGGCCCCTGGCTTGGCATTGGGGATATTAAAGTGAATAAAACAAAACAGGGCCCCTGGCCTTGTGGAGTTTATAGTCTACCAATTACTAAATAGGTTGCTGCAGAAATACTTACAAAGCCTATTTTCAGCCTTTAGTTTCTTCTATTTTTTGTTAGTATTCTGTCAAATAAAGCATGAGACATCAGTGAAAAAATGAAATATATTATGAAAGCCTATACTTTAAATCATTATTCTAGGGCCTAGTTTTTGAATGGAATTCCAAAAAATGTATAAAAAATGTCTCTACTATTGTCATAAAATGTACTAGCTAGTAGGAAAAGACAAATCCAGTAGTATAGCGCAGTAGAAAAAATATAGGTCTTACAGGTTAAAAAAAAAAATCAGGGTTTGAATTTCAAGTTTGTTACTTCTTATCATCAACCTTGAGAAAATCACTTAACTTCTCCAAGGTTAATAATACTAATGCTTATTCTCTGTAATATATAGGAAGATAATAATGCCTAATTCCTGCGGTTTACTTCAGTTAGATACTTTCATTCGCAGGTAGCAGAAATCCCAATGTATGTCAGCTGGTTTAAACAAGAAGGAAATGGATTGACCCACCTAACTAGATTATCTGTTAGGACAGGTTTCAGGGTTTTTTTTTTTTTTTTCCAGTGAATCATGGACGTCATCAGGAATCCAGGTTCTTTCTACCTAAACCCCCTGTCACACATAGTGTTGTCTCGTTCTAAGGCTTTTTCTCCTCATGGTCTAGTGGGCTACCTGACAGACAAGGGAGCTATGTGCTTCCATGTTCCATCCAACAGGAGAGAAAGGATGCCTCCTGTCAGCTATTGAACAAATTCCTCAGTCTTATTGGGCCAACTTAGGTTTATACACCCATTCCTAACTCCAAAATGAAACTGGTGGATTTGCTCAGGCCTAGAAAGAGAGATAAGATTACCATGATTGGTTTAGCCTAATCAGAACTCAAATTAGACCTGAATTCAATTACCTCAGCACACTGGTGCTATACCTTGGGGGTGGGGATGGAGGGTGAGAATGGAATATATGTAGGGAGGAGCTTTTTATTTGAGCCTTACACATTCAAATTTAGATAAGTTTGGAGAATGGGAAAGGGCACTGCAGGCAGAAGTATAGAAGTTGAGGGGTTTTTCTTATGTATTGCACTATGAAAAAGGAAATTAGTTGCTATTCTATATTCTTATTTTAAGCTAGAATTAGAGCTGTCTTTTGTGTTGGAATGCTCATATTCCTTCCTGGATGTTTCTTCCATGAAGCTGAAATTACTGTTTCCCTCAACACCATTTCTCACTCTCACCAATCGAAAAACAATTTAACTTCTATCATTTTACAGATCTATGTAGTGACAGAATAATGGTTGATTTCCCATGGTCAAAATATGGGTGAGTGCATATGACTGAATGGTACTGACCATCATCATTAGGTACACTTTGCTGCACCTGTATGTTATAGATTGTGAAACAGAAGAAATCAGTGGTAGCAAAGTGGTATGTTGTTGTATCTTAAAAAAACCCCTGTAAGCCAAATACTTCAACAACTTTGTCACTTGCAAATTCGACGTAATAATCTTAAATTCAAATGCAATTTGAGAATTTGGAATCGCAATATTAGTTGTTTTCTTACTGTAATATGAAAAGTCACTTTGAAATTGTCTTGCCACAGTCTGATAATTTGCCTGACTAGAGGTAAAAAGTAGATTTTGTGACATTTTTCAAATTTTCTAAAAGACAACCATTTCACTTTTGAAAATTGCTGCAGTTGATGTTATTTATTTCTTTTCATTTCTATTTTACTTCCAGGAGAAAGTTGGATATAGGAAGTCTCAACCAGGGAGGGTTTTCTGCCTTAGACCAAATCAGTGAACGTATGGTTGATGGG
>NW_011888865.1:1288413-1372359 GCF_000151845.1 Pteropus vampyrus | reverse complement strand
CTTCCTAGCAGGTTCACTAACTATAAGGAGAGTTTGCTTTTGGAAGCAAACCTGCTTCGGTTTGTGTTCTTCAGTTTAAAACATCTCTCAGATGAAGCATGAGTGACAATGATGAGCATAAATCTGCTCTAAATAATTGGGGTTTGCTGTCTTAGTTTTTATAATCACTGCCATTAAAGTATGGGCAAATCCGTTAAAACAGACTCTTTTAAGCAGGGCTGGGAATCCCTCCCCTGTGCTTTTATTAACACCTTGTATTAATGTTTAAAATAATGCTTACTATACCACACCATAATGTAACTGTTTATTTCATTGTGAGTTTCATGAGGGCTGAGGCTACATTTTCTGAAACATCTACATTTTCAGTATTTATCACAGTGCATTTTTTATGACAAATACTTTATTCATTTAACACAAAAGCAGAGATGTCGATGTACTGTTGTACATGTTTACACTACACAATCTTAGGGGACATCATTCATATTACACACACACATTTTAAATTTGTGTATTATAGTTTTCTGGCAGGTGGTAGTAAAGTGTCTACTTATAAGAAAATTATTGTATTATGACAGTTTCCCAACAGATGAAAGTAAACTTTTTTGAGCAAGGGTCACCTTTTTCTAGTTGATTCAGAAGTGCCTTATGGGTTCCTGGGACTCTGATTTGTATTTAATTTGTATTTATTAATATTCTATTTCCTGAGGATTGCATCTGGTTTATGTTGTTGAAAGCAGATCTTTTACTTTGAAGAAGTGAAATGTAGTGTATCTTTAATATAAAAAATGAGGTGCTGATTCTCATATTGGGAGAAAAATGTCTATTCCACCTTATTCCTTTTCATTTGTGGTTTCCTCTTCTTTATTTTCATTGACTTGCCAACTTCTTATTCCTATCGAATGTGTCAGCCAATATTACAGTAGTAATTTATTTGAGTGTATACATCTCAATGCTGCTGAGAATGCAAAGAGCTAACACCATACTATACCATATCCAGACCCACACTCATCCGCATAAACATCCCTACTTAGGATTAAATTGTATCTTTTGGTCTCCAAGATGGAATCCTGTTACGTTCCATTGCAGTTTTCTTCCAATTTAATATGCATTTAATTGAGCAGCTCCCCATATCCAGTAATAACAATGAACAACATTTATTGATTACTTTCTTAGTAGTAGGCACTGTTCTAAAGTTTCAGGTACTTTTATTGTTCCCATTTTGTAGATGAGAAAACCTTGGCACAGAGTTTAAAGAATTTGTTTAAGGTCAGATAACTGGTAGAACCAGAGTTCAAGCCTAGCAAGATGTATTTTTCTATAAAATATATATACTACTTCCCACTAGAATTATTCTTGATAACCTTGATCAGAACTGTGGAAAGCACTTTCAAGATTCTTTAACATGTAAAAAGGACTATACTCCAGTGGTTAAAACCCTTTCCTTCCAAGATCCATCTAACTCCTATGTAGTTTCTCTTCTGTATCCATTTATCTTCTCTCTTCAATGCAACACTTAGACTAATAAAACTAACAAACATTATATGACACATTCCTAACCAGACTTTTCAGATATTATCTTAGTGCTCACAACTACCCTGACTTAGATGTTTTTATATTCCTCATTTTAGGGAGGGAAAACTGCTCAAGGTGACACAACTGAAGTGGCCCTGGAAGCACTTGTGCCCACGTAGTATGGGTGAAGGCTCTGTGTGTTTCAACTTTGTATTATGTGTGAACCCGATTCTGTGTAAACCAGGACTCTGAAGACCCAGAATCTTATTTTTTATCTGGCTGTATGATCTTGGACTAATGACTTTATATCCTAATTGCCTCATCTATAAAATAAAGAGTTTGATTTAGGTAATATCTATATTTAAGAGCAGTCTATGGATAGGACAAAGTCATGAAAATTGGACATCTACAATCCAAGCTCTCTTGACCAATAATTAGTGGTACAACTTTGAGCAATCCATTCAGTTTCTCAAAGACTCAATGTTCTTTGTAAAATGGAAATAATAATCCCTACTCTTCACTAAATTGTTATCTCTGTAAGAAAACAGATAAGATGGTGTTAAAGATTTCTATAAATATTTGACATTATATTCTATATCAGGCATCGTATTACATAAGTAACATAGTTGTTACAGAATCTTAAAAATGAGAGGTGCATGACAAAGAATAAATTTTTATCATTCAGAGGTAATCATTAATATGTTGTGGTATATATTGCTAGTCTTTTTTCTCTTGTGGATATGTAGCAGTTGCTGTCAATGTCATACCCATATCCTCATCTCAGACTGTTTTATTTTGCTCAAGATTTCCAACTGCCAGTGTATGCTGCTGTGTCTGTGGGCTTTTCAAGAGCCTCAGAGGCTGTTCTCATAAAAGACAGACAGGGACAGGTTGGAAGTGCCTGGAAATTAACACCTCCTAGGAGTGGCCTTTAAACCATGACTGACTTGACTTGGAGTATAAATATTATTCCATCTCCCTTGCAACTTGGGTGGGACAAATCTGTATTCTAGTCTATTTGCCAGTGTTTCCCTGTATAATTAAGCTCCTGTTGTCTACTGCAGTAGCTGGTTTGGTAATATACTTGCTATTGACCACCTTTCCTTGCCTGTGTCACTTCTCCACTCCTCTGATGTCGTTTCTGTATGTCCCTAAAAAATTGCTTCTGTCTCCTGGTTTTCTTCTGAGGAAAACCCAAAGTTATACATGATAGAATGGAGTCTGACACCTAGTAGTTATTAATTATATCTTTTTTTTCTTTTTTAATTCTTATTTTACAGAGAAGGAAGTCAAGACTTGGGTATGTAGTTGAGCCAGGATTTGAACCCACAGGTTTGACTCCAGAGCCTGAGATTTAACCATTATTCTTTAAGAATGGATAGCAATTCTGATGTTTCCAGGAATATATTCATAAAAAGAGCCTCCCAACTATTCCTGTTCTATTGATTTTACCACTTACCTTCAAGCATGTAGGTTAGGTATTGTTACTTCTTTGCAAAAAATTTTGTGAAAATTTTTCATTTACTTATGATTAAAGCCAGAGTTGATGTAATGGCCTACAAGATCATACATGATTTGGCCTCTTTACCTCTACTCTGTTTTTGACTTCATTTCCTATGAATTTTCCCTCTCTTTGGTCCAAGCATACTAGCCGCTTGGCTTTCCTTACAAGTTGCTAAGAATACTCTTGCCTCGGGACTTTTGCACTGGCTGTTCTGGTCTTATTACCCTGTTATATACATGGCTCATCCACTATCTCCTTTAGGTTTCTGCTTTGATGTTACCTGCTTAGTGAGGCTTTCCCTCTCAATCTTATTTAAAAATATTTTTCCCTGTGTTGGTCTCCTGTGTTCTTCATTACCCCTTCCTTGCTTTATTTTTCTTCATAGCAGTTAGCATCATCTGATATGCTATATATTTTGTTTAAAAAATTGTTTATTGGACCAGAGTATAAACTCTACAAGAGCATTATTGTTCACTTTTTTGTGTATCTAGTGTCCAGAACAGGGGCCTCAATAAATATTTGTTAAATAATGAAAGAATAAAATTCAGGTTGATTAGTGTTATTACTGAATGCCAGAGGAGAGATTTCCTATCAAACAGTTTTTCTAAATTTCAGCATTTCTTCGCTGACCCTCATAGTGTCTTTATGTTTTAGCCATTAAAGTTGTAATTGGATTTTCTCTCTCAGTGACATGATGACACATCACAGCAGCTGCATGGACTTAAGAGAATTCAGTTTTGATAGGTTGTTCAACGCTGTGGAGTGTGCATTCAGTATTCTAATTTGTTTTAGGTTTTAAGAATTCCTTTGAGAATTTCTTCTACTCCCCTAGAATGCTGACTCTTAGATTCTCTCATGTGGCTTGACTATTTTCTCAGTGATGTTTATCTCAACTTATACAGATACATTAGTTTTGTTTTGTTTTTTTTCTTTTTTTCTCCTGCTGTCTCTGTCAGATAGGATTTATTACACTTTAGTCTGGTTTCTCATACCCTAACTGCTGCAGGAATTTGGATATAATTGTCTAGTGGTCTCACGAATCAGTTTTCCATTCAGAATTTTCAGAAACTGAGGTTTGATACTCATCAATCTACCCTTTCTATATGCATTGTGTAACTCTATAATTGAAGAATAAATTGTGTGGAAACTCAATACTGCCTGTGACCTATGAAGTATAATTTATTGTGCTCATTAGATGATAACTATTGACTTAAAAGTAATATATTCAATATAGCTTTTTTCCCCCATGAAAATGAAACACATTTAAATTATTTAGATCAATACTGTGGCAGTACCTCTTGATAATCTAACTTCAAATCACAACTTCAGATCCATCTCCATGAGGCTTTCTCTGATTCACTTCACATAATTTTCAATCTGTTGGTGCAGTTTTGGGCTAGGTCTTTTCCTTTCATTCCTGTTTATAGTTATCTTAATTTATGGATTTAGTATTGTGGAGTGGTGAAGGGCATGGGCTGTGGATTCTGATAAATTGTTTTTTAACCCATTGCTACTAGTGATTAGCTCTGTAACCTTGAAGAAGATATTTAACCCAGGTCTGTTTTCTTATCTCTAAAATGAGAATAATAATAATAATTCCTACTTCATTGAGCTATTATGGAGATTAGTAACATAGTGCATATGAAATACTTAGCACAGTGTCTGGCAGATGGTAAGAATTCAGTGCATATTAATCGTTTTCAAAATACACACAAAATACATGTTTGTGCTGATTAGAAGTGATCTGCATGCTCTCTTCCTTCATTTCCCATGTAAACTTTAATTTTCTCCCATGTTCTTTAGTTGTTTTTAGGTCTCTAGCTATTACTAGATAAAATTATTATTAAGTAGTTCACAGAGGACAAAATCTTATGCATAGGGACTTCTTGACCATGCTGCACATATTTGCTTATTAGTTGCTTATTTCTCAGAGGCTGTATCTCTTCTTTATATAAGTTAGACTTATTGAGCCACAGAATGTTAGAGTATTCTATTTAAATCACCCATTTTACAAAAGGAAAAATTAAAATACAGCATGCAAGTGGCAGAGCTGGGACAGAGCGCAATTTTCATAATGCTCGAGGTTGCCAAACCATGTTACCTGTCTGTCTGATTACTCTGGAAATGCTCAGTGGTCCATCAAATAAAATGTCATTCAGCGACTTAAAAAAATTATATTAATTATTGTTTTCCCTCCTCCAGTACTTTTCTTCACCCAGGAGAAAATTATAATTTCTATGGAATTTTGAAGGGTTCTCTAGAACCCTCTGTTGGAGAATGCCTTTACAGTCTCAATATGGTTAATTTGGATGTAGGACCTGTGTAATAAGAATTGTTTTCCTTTGTATAGCCTCTTAGACACACCTCAATTTCTGTGTGATACTTGCAGATAGAACATGTAAAGTGAATATTTTGAGGATTAAGGAATCTTTTGCTGGAAAGAGCAAAAGATGCCTAAATACCAACATTCAAATTCTAATAATACCTATGTGAGATCAAATTTGCTGGTACTAATGCTCTCTATTTCTTGAGTGTCTCTCCTCTCTTGGTTTCATTTTATACAATTTTTCTTGTTTCACTTTTAAATAGGTGCCATCCTTTGTGCTCCTCACATCCTGTGATTTTATCTATTGCAGTACCTGTGCAACAATTTAGCAAGCGTCTCTCCATTTGTCTATAAACCCCATTACCTGGCAATCCTTGTGTAGCAATTCTATCATATTAATCTTTATTTCCTTACTCTCTGGCACAATGATTGGTCCATAATACATGATCGATAATAATGGAATAATTGAGATAGTTGGGCAATTTGGAATAAAAAAATTCTCAGTTCTTGTCTTTCTCCTTTGATGTCTATAGTTCTTTTAATCCATTTGGTATTAGTGTTTCCAGGACCTTCATTTTTAGTCGTCTTCTGAATTCATGTCTGTGCAACTCTCCTTGAGTCATCTTATTTTCTCCTGTTTTATGCCCACATATGCCGATAACTCTCAAATATTGATCTGTAATACTGATCTGTCACTTGAGCTCAAATTTGTCTTTCTATCTTCACCTGGTCCCTGCCCTGCTCTCTAGTCCGGGGTAAATTAGGCTCTTCAGAACTTCTTTTGTAAAACAATTTAAGCTGTACTGCAGCTTCTTTCTTCTCTGGAAGTCTATAAGCATCCATTAGTATTTCCAGTTTAAAACATGCCAGTTAGAGGCATGGAGCTTTGTATGGTTCTTCTCACCCATCGCCCATCACATCCATAACTCAACAGATCCTGTTACTTTTACTTCAGAAACATCTTTTCCATTTACCTCTGGCCGTCTACCTTTACTGCCAATGTCTTGTTTCAGGCCTCCATCTTCTTTTGCCTGGTATATTGCAATGGCTTACCACATTTAGTCTTTTTGGCACCAGCTTCTTCCTACTGCAGTCTGTCTGCCACATGTCTACCTGAGGCATCTTCCCCCACAAAACAAATAGGCTCATGCTATTATCCTGCTGAAAGACCTCTTGTAGGTTTTCATTCTCTCCTTTCACAACCTGTTATTCACCTACTTCTCCAGTTGCATTTCCCATATATCACAAACACAAACTTGAGTTTCTTGTCTTAGTCAACTGCACTCTTTGCCAAAATCCAGGTCCTTTTATGCTCTGTGCCTCTACCCTTGCCCACTTATTTGCTGGTTATATTCTTCTTGACTTTTTTTTTTTTTTTTACCTGACTTAAATGTTACTTCTTCTTCTGTGAAGCCTTTCCTAAATATCCTAGCACTTTGTTATTTATTAATACCTTTTTCCATTTATGTTTAAGTATCTATCTCACACTAGATTATGAGAATGGGAAACTTGTCTTATTCTATTCTTGAATGCCTGGGCCTTATTCCGTGATTCACTGCTCAGTAAATGTCTATTGAATTAATAATAACTGAATGTTGCTACATTTTTGTCAGCTTCTTGAGAATTTAACAATTATTTTAACAATCTTTCATGCTAACCAAGAGACGGTCACACATTTCAGCATGTTTTGGCAAGGTCAGGGCCTGACATCTGTTGTGTGGCACAGACATCAGTGTTAACTTTTGCTGTCACTCACCTGCTGTGAGTTGCATTAGCTCCCAAAGCTTCACTCTTTTCATCTGCAGTTGGCTACTGCCATGCTCACTGGTTCGTAAAAAATTTTAGATGAATTAATGCTTTGTTATCAACTTAGTTTATTTGTTTTAAAATTGTCTTTAAGTATACAAAATTCACAGTTTTCTGAACCTTTAAGCAAAAGATAAAAGGAAATGGAAGGCAGGGCAAACAATCTGTCTTGTGCTGATATATAGAATTGTTTCTAGAATTTCCTTTTTTTTTTTTTTTACAATCAGAATTTATACTCATTATTTTAAACTAACTGAACTCAGAGTAATATGTTTCCCCTTTAAATATTATTGGCTTTACAGAAAGTAAGAAGATGCCCTTTTGCACATGGTGGTGAGAAATTAGCCAGTATTCATGATTCACTGTTGAGGTCATAAGCAAAATAATTGGCTTCCTGACAGCTACTGTAGTTGCACTGTTCACTATCCACAGCTGCCAGACATAGAATAATTACTTGGCAGCTGACAAAAGTTGGGTTCATACAGTGGCCCTTCCTTAAAAACTTACTTGGAAAATGTTACCCATTGAGTACAAATTGGGAGCCCACTAGTAGTAATTATATTTAAGTGGAAAACTAAACCTAACACTGATTTTTCAGAAAAGTTGAGAACTCCCCTTAGTCCAAAGTCTCACCCTATTTTCAAGCTACTTAATTCTGAGGTAAAATGGACCAAATACCATCTTATATTTTCCTTATTGAAATAACTGCTTTAAATGAAAACAATTAATAAAATGCTATGAAATAGGTTTTGAAGTATACTTTGCAGTAGTTGATGTGCACTAGAATGTTCTTCAGACATAAAATATATTTTATTAAGACAGAATAGTCTTAATCCTAATTTTAATTTTTGCTTAGTTTTTGGTTATTTTTCTGTTTCTTGACCTGTCTCTTTCTTTTTCTTTCTTTTAATTGCAGTACCTCCTGCTCTCCTTTCCTTCTTTCTCTTTTATAAATATTTATAAGCATCTTCTTTGTGCCAGGCACAGTATTGGAAACTGTAATAGTTACAGGATAAATAAAAAGATAAGTTCCCTCCTTTTAAATGATCTAATAATTTAATGAAGAAAAGGAGAAATGTATACAAATCATGCAGGAGAGTGAACAAAGTGGAGACCAAGACATTAGGGAGAGTTTTAAATGTGGGCTGAGTCTAAAACTCTTCCAACATCTATATTTCGAACTTAAATCAGTGGTGTAGAGGTACTGCTAAAATTTACTTTTTTTTTTTTTAAGATGAAGGTAAGCTTACTTTATTTCAATAAAAGATATAAGTTTCTGAAAACTAAACTGTGTGGCTTTGGATGAGTAACATAATAAAGAAGATGGAAGTATGAAAATAAAATTTTGAACATTATAGGCCAGGGATATTGTAGAATACATTTCTAGTAAAGTTTGTAATTTGGATTAAATAACCTTTACATATTCTTATGTCTCCTTATTTTATGATTTATAATTCAGAAAAGTTAAAACATAAAGTGGTCGTAATTTTCTGATTCTTCCGCAATTCCACGTTGCCTCCAATGAACATCCAGGTCACAGAATTTAAAAAGTGAAATTGTCAATAATCAACTAAACTTCTGTTTGTTTCTCAAAGAAAACATATGTTTAAAGGATTCTCAATTAAAAAGTTTTTCCTTGGTGGATGAACTCTGGCATCTCAGAGCATATTAGTACTAAACAGTGGTGCATATGTCACTTTTCATGAACTGTGGGTGGAATAAAGGGGAAATATTATCTTGGAGGTGAGTTACTAGTTCTTTTAGAGGGATTTGAAAATTTGCTAGCTCTTAGGATCATCCTGAGGACGTCATTTCTTTCTCCCGGCTGTTCAGAGCACCTGTTGTTTCTGTGGTTCTCTTTTTTTTCTGGTCTCTTTCAAAAAATCTCCTCTGGCCTCAGTCATGGTGGTGATGATGGGGATAGTTTTTAAAATCATCAGTTTTATAGCCTTAGCAGAGCATATGTAAGTGGGATTTTTAGGAATGAAGGCATGAAGAGTGTCTTGATGTGAGCAGGTTAAAATATTATTATGTGTTTTCATCTTGGTTGGATCTCGTGTGAGGAATCCAGATCACTTTTGGATTTCTGATGTTCGTCATTAGATTAGAAGTTCTCCACCTACAGGTTTACTCTAAAGGAATTAATTCGTATTTTTGCATTCTGATTCTCTTTTCTATTTATTCACTCTTATACAGAGCTTTATAAAATTTGAGAGGAAATAACTCCTCCACCTGCTTTTTATGAAACCCTTTCAGCTGTACCTTCTGCTGACCAGCAAAGAGATGATTGTGGAGCACAATGGTGTGCTTTAGCCTGGGCCACAACCCTCATCCCTTATCTTCAATTTAAGCACATCCTGAGCTTCTGTAAAATAACTATCAGGCTCTATTGCTTAAATATTGTTTAAGAGCCACTGACTCAGATTCGTATTTATTTCTCACAGTCCCTGTATAAGACAGTTTTGTTGTGCTCGTTTTTAAAAATGCAAAAATTGAAACTCAAACTTAGTCATTAAGTTACTTATCATCAAATCAGAAAGCTAAAGAGTTGTAGAACTATAACAAATGTGTCGACCCCAAAGAACAGGTTCTTCTCATTAAGCCATAAATGGGGGGTAGGGCACAGGGGAAAAGAGTGTGAAAAGGAAGAAAACCTACATTTATTGAGCTCTTACTATGTGCTAAGAACTTAACATTTTTTGTATCATTTAATCCTCACAGTAATCCTAATACCTAAATATTATAATTTTCATTTTATAAATGAGGAAATTGGGATTAAGATTCAATTTACCTCAACTTGATTTCTGAATGGGAGCTGAAATTTGAATTAAGTCTGAATCTAAGCTCAAGATAAGTGACTAAATATTTTTGATCTCAGTCTAATTAACCATTCTATGAACCATCTTCGAAGAACTATTATGTACAATGCCTTGTGTTAAGCATTTTGTGGGAAATAAAGATGCCACTAAAGATGGACCAGTGTCAAACCTCAGACCTTCCACTTATTGGTGGACCTTGAACCAGTGATTTACCCTTTCCAAGCCTCAGTTCCTTCATCTTTAAAAGAGAAATAATAATACCAATCTTTCAAGACTGTTGCAAGGATCAGAACTGATATACTAGGTATCATGTTGTAATTTCAGACATACTATAGTTGTGGGACTTGCTGTTTAGTAAGAGGAAAAAGACAAATGCACACATGTAACTGTGAGAAGCATTAAAAAGTATCTTAAGAGAGATATAAGTACTAAGAGAAAGTTTACTTAAGTCTGACCCAATTTTAGCGGGGAGAATTAGGAAAGACTTCATAGAGAAGGTGGAATTTTAAACACCAAAGAGTGAGTAGAATTCATATAGTTTTTATGGGAGAAGGGCATTGCAGTGGCTGAGTGAGTAGTTAAGGTGATGGACGAGAAGGGCATTGCAAATAGAGGTAGCATGTTTAAGACAGCATGAGCTGTTTTCAGGGCAGTGAAAGGGTCACGTGGGAAGTGTGGGAAGATTATAAAGAATTTATGAGCTATAAGATTGGAAAGATCAGTTAGTTTTAGATTGTGGATAAAAGGAGTCAGGGCTTTATTCAGTGGCCAGAGGGGAGCCATTTCTAGTCTTGAACTATTTTTCTAAAACATGTCATTATTACTAAAATTTTAAGTATTAAATTTAATATGAAATACTGAAATAGGATATGCATGCTGGTTGATTTCAGAAAATTGAACACTTTACTTACTGCATGCTAAGTTTTGCAAAAATCTTTTTATAAAAAAATCTTTAAGTATTAGCAACAGCCATTTTGATGTACAATTCATTTTAGGCAAAGATTGCAAAGTGGGTGGGCTGGGGCTATTTTTTTAAATAACAGCTTTATTGAGATATAATTCATATGCCATGCATTTCACACTTTGAAGTGTATAATTTAGTGGTTTTTAGTTATATTCACGGAATTGTACAGCTGTCTAATTCTAGAACATTTTCATCAGTCCCCATCCCCCCCAAATCCTCATACTCCTCTCTCCAGCACATTGGCAACTATTAGCTACTTTCTGTAGATTTTCCTGTTATGGACATTTCAGCCAAATGGGATCACATAATATGTGCTCTTTTGCGACTGCTTCTTTCACTTATCATAATCTTTTCAAGGTTCATCCACGTTGTAACATGCATCAGTACTTCATTCCTTTTTATTGCCAAATAATATTCCATTGTGTGGATATACTACATATTGTTCGTCCATTCATCAATTGGTGGACATTTTGGTTGTATTCACTTTTTGGCTATTATGAATAATGCTGCTATGAACTTTGTGTGTGTGTGTGTGTGTGCGCGCGCGCACGTATTTTTCAACTTTCTTGAAATATATACCTGGTAGTAGAGTTAATGATAACACTGTTTAACTTTTTGAGGAACTGCCAAATTTTTCCAAAGTGGCTACACAATTTCTCTTTATACCAGCAATGTATTTCATTTTCTCCATATCCTAACATTATTGTCTATCTTTTATAATAGCCACAATTTTCTGGCATGAAGTGTATGTATCTCATTGTGGTTTTGATTTGCATTTCCCTGGTGACTAATGATGTCGGGCATCTTTTCATGTGCTTATTGGCCATTTGTATGTCTTCTTTGGAGAAATGTTTGTTTAAATTTTTGCCCCATTTTTAAATTGGGTTGTTTGTCTTTCTGTCATTGAGTTGTAATAGTTTTTTAAATATATATATTCTCGATAATAGACACTTATCAGATACATTATTTGTAAATATTTTCTTCCATCTCTGGGTTACCTTTGATTTTATCAACAGTTTCATTTGAAGCACAAATTTAAATGAAGTCTGTTTTTTTTCTTTGTTTATTTTGCTTTTAATGTCATACCTAATCAACCGTTGCCTAACCCAAGGTCACAAAGATTTATACTTGTTTTCCTCCAAGAGTTTTACAGTTTTGGTTCTTACATGTAGGTCTTTGATCTATTTTGAGTGTTTACTTATGATATAATATAGGCATCTAAATTCATTTATTTGCATGTAAATATTCAGTCATCCAAAAATCATTTGTTAAAAAGACTATTCTTTCTCCCACTGAATTGTCTTGGCACCATTGTTGAAAATCAATGGACTATAAATGTAAGAGTTTATTTCTGGACTTCCAATTCTACTCCATTGATCTATATCTTATCAATATGCTAGTACCATGTTGTCTTGCTTACTGTAGTAACTTTTGAAATCAGAAAGTGTAAAATTTCCAACTTTGTTCCTTTTTTTCAAGATCGTTTTGGTTATTCTGGGTCATTTGCATTTCATATGAATTTTAGGGTCAGCTTGTCTATTTCTGCAAAAAATAAAAAACCAAAAAACAAACAGCCAGAATTTTTATAAGGGTCATGTTGAATAAGTAAATTAGTTTGGGGAGCATTGCTATCTTCATAATATTAAGTCTTTCAATCCATGAATGTGAGATGTCTTTTTCCATTTATTTACATATTTAATTTTGTTCAACAATGTTTTGCAGTTTTTAGTGTACAAGCCTTGCACTGTTTTGTTAAATTTATTACTAAGTATTAAAAAAATTCTTTTCAGATGAAATTGTCTTTAAAATTTTATTTTCATATTGTTCATTGCTAGTTTATAAAAATATAATTGATATTTTATATATTGGACTTGAACCTCACAACTCTGTTGAACTTATTTATTAGTTCTAATAGTTTGTGTGTGTGTGTGTGCACGTGTACATGTATATGTTTGAATTCACCATTAAGTGAGATGTTAGTTGTGAGTTTTTCATGTTGAAAAACATACCTTTTATTCATGTTGAAAGGTCTGGATCTATTTTACAGATTGATTTATTTTTGAGTCCACCATTTTTTTTTTTTAAACATTGATCTGACATGCAACAACTGGGAGATTTCACATGAAAATATGAATTTCTGGCTTCTCTTGAAAAAAAGATCTAGCCATGAGAACATTTTGCTCATATTTGTACAAGGCAACATACTGCCTCATTTAAGTTGATGGGTATGCTCTATCTTGTAGACTACAGTCCCCAGCATTTCCAACAGTATATCATATAATGTAGTAAGCAGACTATAAGTTGCCTGCATTTAGACTTGCTATTCCTTTTCTTATTGTAGAGAAATATTCATTTTTACCTAAATATTTTCTGGGAAAACAGAAGGTCATTCTCTGAAGCTATATGATTTTTCTAACTCCTAGTTTATGTTATTCATTTACCGTTTTCCCTGTATTTTTGTCAGAATTTTGAGCTTGTTGTTACTGCGGTAGGGGATCTTCTCTGATTCTGATTAGAGATATTGAGGATTTATAAGTTTAGGTCAGTTTAGTAGGAATTCTGGACTCCTACAAATTGTGTCATTTTAGGGTTATACTTACCATCTTCTGTAGAACTGAACTGGCCTTCAATGTGAAAATCCAGTTTGAAATATAGTTAACTAGTCATGATGTTTCTCTGTCACCCTTTTTATCCATGTTCACTTTTAAATATTTCTGTATTCATTATAGCTTACCTGAATTTAGCTTCATGAGGTAATATGGAATTCACTAGGATGCAGGGATTTCCGAAAAGTGAAACTTGAGGGAGGATTTCATTTGAGTTAACATTATTGTGTATAAGTGAAAGGATCACTATATATATCGTAAACTTTTCCGCAAAGGAGTGTGTCTTATTTTTTATGTGTGTATGTGTATGTGTGTGTCTAGAACCTAGCATAGAGCCTGGCACTTAGTAGGCTCACAAAATTTGTGTTGAGTAATTATTAGTTTTGGTAATATTTAGGTGAAGATTTATATGTGTAAAAACCCCAAGGGCAATATTTTGTGAAAAATCAAATGTACTTTTATGTTTTGATGACACAGATAGTCATAGAAAATAATGTTCACCTTTTATGTAATTATTCCATAAATATAATTAGTGAAGGATAAAGCTAATAAGCAGAAGACTTGATATTTTGTGACATAAAAGATGAAGAAAGAGCTAGTGATTATTTTTTGTAATTAAAATTATTTTCTGTGAGTAAAAACTATGGTCATGGATTTTTAGCACTTTTTGGAGATGCTTTTTGTTGTATTCTTGATATTGCAGAGAACAGCAACCAGGAAGTATTTTTGGAATGTCTATAACATCATTGCCACCCACTGGCTCTAGGCTTTTATGTTGTGGGAAAGCCTGGATTAATATTTATTTATTTCCTGGAAGTAATATACCCTGATTGCACCAGATGCCTTCATAACCTTACTGTTTCATCCTCAGTGGCACCCAAATGGCTTTGACATTTATGTTATATACTAGAGTGCACATATTCCAGCTCTAGAATTGTGTTGGGCAGTCTTAATATAGTCAGTGGAACAGTGGATATGAAAGCAGATCTTTAGTTCCATTCCCAAGTTAAGCCAGTCTTCTTTTTTGAGGAACATATAGAGATATAGAGCTAGTGGATAATTAAAATTTTTTTTTTCTTCTTGTGATTTCAGTGTTCATGCTGTGTATTTTTAAAAGATCTAGTTTAAACCTAAAGACAGGATTAAAAGTCAGCTGTTAGGAAGGGGAGTGTCTGTGGTCATATGTGTGCTGAGGTGGTATGAGCAAGAGACAGAGCTGAAGATTTTACCAACTAGTAGCAGACACTTGTGTTTAGAAGCATAAGTTCACCCCACTCTTGTAAGCATTTTCATGGAGTCTAAGGAAGTTCTTGTTCATTGTAAGTTGATTTACTTTCCTATTGACCTACTTAGGGTGAATGAGGCATGATTAGTGACCTGAAATATTTCCTTAATGATTTGCTCACAAATATTGAATTCTGGAGCTATCATATATTGTTTGCTTTGCTTGTTATCTGTAATACTAAAGTTAATCCTACATTTATGATTATAGACTTAGGGATTCAAGTGCTGACAAAGGCCTGCAAAATTGTCTAGTAATTTGGAGCTTTACTTAGAAATTATATGTGTATTTCTCCTGTTAGAATGTCTGTATTGTAGTTTGATGATTAAGTACATGGAAAGATGTATTCAAATGCTTATGTGTATAATATTGAAGTATTGAGAATAAACTTGTAATGTGGTTTGCAATTTTGTTGTGCTTGAAGTACTAGATTACAAAATATCTTAAAGGCGTGTATTGAATATTCATCTGCCTACTTAGGAACTTGGAAAAAAATTTTGGCTATTTTTTTTCCTAAGTGCTGTTTCCTATGTGATTTGATATGAAATCTGCAAACACTAGTTTTCCTATACTAAGATGAATTAGTATTTCTTTGTACTAAAATAAGTTGTTCATTTTTTTCTTCCAGCATATATGTAGTTATTTTTAATAGCTAAGGAGGATGATAAACTTGAATGATTAATGATTAATTTACAACTAGTCATTAAAGTGTTATATACCAAGCATTTTATATGTCTTATCTCATTTGGTAACCTTAGGAGATAAGCATGATTATTTTCATCTTACATATGAGGAAACCGAGGATCAGAGCAGTTAGTCTCTCTGCTTTTAAGTGCTAGAAGTAGGATTTATATCTCCCTATATTTATAGCTATCCATCGGTTTGTCAAACTGATGCTGTTAATCATTACTAGACATTCCATGAATAATCATACAACACAGTTCATGTCAACCAGAGGAATGGAAATACTCTCAAGACATGGAAATTGTTTCTTCGATTTCTGTATGAATTTTTGGGATTGTCACTGAGCTCATCTCAGAGAGAGAAAAGATATTTCTCACCAAATTTCTGTAAATCATGTTGATTCTGCCGTCTTTTACAGTGGTTCAATAGTGGGGTCATGTATTAATCTACATTCCAGAAAAATGTGCTCTATGGAGAGAATGTGTAGAAACAGCTGGTTATGGCAGCTGTAGGTAGTGTGCGCAATGAGACAAGCTTGAAAGTTCAGTCTCTTCCTTTTTCTGCATCTTTCCCCTTTATATATCAAAAGGAAGAACTGAAGTATATGTATACAGAAATTGCATTTAGCAAAGATACAGAAGCACTGTGGTAATTTTATTTGAGTTCTGTCTTAGAATCATAGTATGTCATTGCCAGAAAGTACCTCCTTTTGGGCCTTAGTTCAATCACTAAGGAAAATGAACAAACTTGAATGAATTTGTTCTCAGAAAGTAAGAAACATCTTTTTATAAGTACTCATAACTTATATAAGGTTCAATAAATATTTGTTGATTGATGGATCAATTGCCCTATTTCACATGGGTGATTGTAGCTGAGGCTATAATCTGAGTTTTTTGATGTACAAGTCAGTGTTTTTCTTACCATACTGTGTTGCTTGTATTTCCATTTCAAAATAATTAATTCTTCCTTTTGAAAGTCAGATATTAAAGCTCTGAGAAGTTAAACAACTTGCCCAAGTTCACACAGGTAAGCCATAGTGGAATAGATCAAAGCTTGTTCTTTTTGATGACAAAATCTGTGTTCTTAGATGCCATGCTAAACTGCTGCTTCCTAGAACATGAACTCATATCTCATGGATGTTCTTATGCCTTAAAGCTCTCTATAAAAAGAGAGTATGTAATCTTATTTTTGACAGATGTTAGAGCTGAGCGGTTAAGAACAAGGATTCTATACCCAGACAGTTTAAATTCCAGTTTTACCATTTACATGACTTGGGCTAAGTTTCTCTGTGGCTCAGATTCATTATCCACAAATAGTGATAATAATGATATCTATATCATGGAGTTGTTTGAGAAATAAATATGAGGTGCTTAGAACAGTGCCTCACTATATGTTACTTACTATATGTTACTATGCTAACATATAGTAAGCCTCACATGTGCTATTATTATTTCTTTTGGTATGCATTGCCATTGGGAACATTTTAAATTATAGCCAGTGAAGCATAATCCTGTTGTCCTCTTTTATTGTACCCTCTGGGGACACAAGACATTACCCTCATTGTCATACTACAGTCTCTAATTATTATAATGAAGTTGGTTTTCACTCTTTTCTAACAGGTTTTTTAATCTTTAAGCAAAGATCTGATTTCCTCAGTACTCATATTTAAAATTCTGCAAAGAGTTTTTTTGTATTAACAGTAGGAAATAACATTAATACTTTGAGAGTAAGAATATTTATTTCCATATGGTATACCAAGGACAGCCAAATTTATTATTATAGAAAGAATGAGTAGCCTTTATTTTTAAATGTTATCTTGGCTACTGTGAATAACGCTGCAATGAACATCGGGTACATATATATTTACAGATACATGTTTTCAAAAATTTTTAGTAGATACCCAGAAGAGGGATTGCTTGGTAATATGATAATTCTATTCTTAATTTTTTGAGGAACTTCCATACTGTTTTCCATAGTGGCTGTACCAATTTACATTCCCGCCAGCAGCCAAGATATGGAAACAACTGAAGTGCCCTTCAATAGATGATTGGATAAAGAAGATGTGGTACATGTACACAATGGAATATTACTGAGCTATAGGAGAAGATGAAATGCTTTCATTTGAGATAACACAGATTTTGAGATTATTTTGCTAAATGTATTGTCAGACAGAAAAAGTTGAGAACCATGTGACTTCCCTCGTATGTGGACTATAAAACTGAAAGCAACAAATGAGCAAAACAAATCGACAGAGACTCATGGAAACAGGCAACAATTTAATGGTTACCAGAGGAAAGAGGGGGAAGAGGAGAGATAGATAAGTATAAAGTAGATCAAATATAAGGATAAAGGTAATGGAAGGAAATTTAACTTTGGTGAACGTACAATGCAATATACATAGGACATATTATTGAATTGTGCACTTGAAACCTATATAATTTTATTAACCAATGTTACCCCTATAAATTTAATAAAAATTAATGTTATCCCAAAAGAATGTGTGCTCTCTTGCCTAAAAATTAAGATACTTACTGTGGTTCATGAGTTATCCAGTTGTGTGACCTTGGATAAGGGAGTTCTCTTACCCTCTGTCAGCTCCAATTTTATGAACTGTGAAAAAATATAATAATGGTTTCTATATCTTATAATGTTTGATATTAATTAAATATCTTATTTTTTCAAGGACCCAAATCAAATGCTACCTGCTTTGCTCACATCTATCCTCCCTATATATTCCTATAGCAGCTTTCATCTCTACAATATCCTATTTCTTTGAGTCAAACAGATCATATCTCCCACTGAATTGCAATCTTTCTATGGGTATATGTTTATTTTTGTTTTCCACAGACTTTTTGGTATAGTGCCTCGAGTGTGTGCTCCATAATACTGAATTGAAATGAACTGAATTTGTGTAATGGTGCTTTGTTAACTGAAATATATACAAATGTAAAAGATTCTTATTAATATCCACTTATATCTGGCACTCCTCTTTGTCATAGACTTTATTTTCTAACTTACTTATGCCATCCTCTATTTAATTGGACTCCTCTCTGCATCTCCAAATGTTTTGTCTTGGGAAGTCAACCAGGAGGACGATTAAAGTCTTTTATAAAGTTTCTGAGTACAAATTGTATTGTTCTAATTGCTTCTAAATTAAATCATCATAGTCTTTGCTTTATATAAGACCACAGTCAAAAATCATCAAATGTCTGTGTGCAAGTTATGTTGTCCTTAGAACTGTTCAAATTGAATTAAATAATCAGATCAGTGACTTTTAGACTCACAGAGTAAGGAGGAAACACTTGTGTGAATATACTTATAAAGGACCACTAAGAGATGTGGTACATTATATACAACAGGATATTCTCAGCCATAAGAAAAGATGAAATACTGTCATTTGTGACAACATGGATTGAAATTATCCTGGTAAGCAAAATAAGTCAGACAGAAAAAGTTGAGATCCATATGACTTCACTCATATGTGGGATATAAAACTGAAAGCAACAAATGAACAAGGCAAACAGACTCATGGACACTGACAACAGTTTAGTGCTTCCCAGTGGGAAGGGGGGGAGGGGAGGTAGACAAGGGTAAAGGGAGTCAAATATAAGGTGACAGAAGGAAATCTAACTTTATAGTGAACACACAATGCAATATACATATGATGTATTATTGACTTGTACCCTTGAAACCTATGTAGTCTTATTAACCAATGTCACCTGAATAAATGTAAAAAAATTATTGAAAAAGTGAAGTCACACTGATTGACTATATAACAACTTTTGTTCATAATTATGACTGAAATAGGCAGTTTTAGATTTGGGTGTTTGATCTAACTCCACTAGTCAAGAAACCATTACATCATTTCTTATCAATTAGGGCAAATCTATGAGTATTGAACTTTTCACAGTTTTCGATGTAGTCCCTGGCAATTATATAATGCATTTGCCTGTCCTATAATATTCTGCAAGGTCTTTTTGTGATATGTGATCATTTTGATCAGACATGAAGATGTTTTTATTCAGTCTCATTACAGTTAGAGAAGCAAGTCCTTACTTGTGAATGTAGAGAATGTTCCAGGATACAAAAATAAAAGTAAAAAAAGACGGAAGTCAACAAAGAATAAGGGGAAACAAAGGGAAAAGAAAAATGAAAAGGAAAATAAGTGAAAGGAAGATCCAGACACTTATATGTGTTAACTGGTACTAAACTATAAGTATATATGGTATGTGAAATTTAAATGTTTAGAAATGATTGAATGAGATCTTGTCAGCTCAACAGGCTTAAAATATCACTGAAGTCCTTAAAACAGAAGAGTGTTTGGGTCGATAATTATTTTTCAGAGATGTGTGTGTGTGCTTGTGTGCACATGTGTAAAAGACATATCACATCGATTTCTTAATAATTAGCAGTTATTAGGGGCTTAGAATAGTCAGTCCTCAATATCCTCGGGTTCCATATTCACAGATGCAACCAACTATAGATCGAAAATGTTTGGCAAAAAAATTCCAGAAAATTCCAAAAGCAAAACTTGAATTTGCCACATTCTGAACACTATACTGAATCCACAAGAATGGCATGATATACAGGCATATCCTGCTGTAGCTTATGTGCAAATACCATACCATTTTATATAAGGGAATTGAGCATTTATGGATTTGGTATTTGCTGGGGTTCTGGAAGCACCTCAGAGGATACTGAGGGATGACTGTATATGCTATACTACATTCTAAACATTTTACATTTCATCTTTTAGTCATCTTGAAAAGTAAGTGCTATTTCCATTTTATAGGTGAAGAAACAGATGTTGAGTAACTTGCTCAGGGCAAAGCTATAATATGAACCCACAGATTTGGGTTCCCAGTATTTGAGATTCTGTTTAGAAAGATTTCTGTTTATCTAGTCTTCCTGCTGATGGAAATAACTTTTGATTGCAATTTTCAGTTAGGGTCTACTTCCATGTGGAAATCTCTTTTTAAAAATTCTTGGGGATATTTAATAATTTAGAATTTATAAAGTCAACCAAGAAAAAGAAAAACTTCCCTCTCAATGGAGTGTGAAGAATAAATTATTATAAAGTTTAGCATAATTATGTACACTAAATCCTAAATAATATGTATTGGGGTTCTGCTATTTAATGTTCATTTCTTTATCACTAAGAAATTGGTGAAAATCTTTATGTCTGCTGGAGAAAAATGGCCCTGTATTGATCTGATTTAGGTTTCACCTTGCATGTCCTGTTATTTACCTTTTCTATCCATCTTGCATTGCTCCCTCACTGGTCTATAGTGAACTGAATGCTTTCTTGCATCAGAGATTTAAAATTCACAAAGAATTCTAATCTGTACAACTCAAATTCAGATTGTCTCTCAACTCTTTACTTAAAAAAATTAAAATTACAGAGAAGTTAAAAGAGTAGTATAAAAAGCACCCATGTATTCTTGGATCATCCTATTGTTAATATTTTGCCATGATTGAGCACTCTCTATGTATATGTATTTGCTGTGTTATTTGAAATTAAATCATATATTTCATGACACTAAAGCTTCAGTATGCATCTCTAAGAACAAGACAAGTTTCTAACTGAATACCATGATAATATTTTCTGTTTCCTTCTTATTCTAAATGTGTATGATTATTGCTTGTGGTTTTCTTTTCATTTAAAATCTTTTACATTTTTCTTGGCCCAGCAATAACAGAAGATTCTTTGTAGGCAGGGTGAGGTACTTGTGTGGCTGGCTAGATTTCTTAGTTTAATGTTCTCTTTTATTGGTGTGGAAAAGTGCATTTAAAAAATACCAGGCTTTGTTTGGGATAGAGGTGGGGTTAGTATGCTTCTAATTTTGTGCTGCTTGTTTGTTTCTATAGTGCCCTTAATTTCTACCACTTGCTTCCTTATTTCCTTTCACTGCCATGCATCCAAGATACTTCCCCTTACAGGTTGGCTTTTTTTTCTCTCTCTGCCCCAGAAGTAGATTCAACCTTCACTATCCATTTAATTAAACCTTGGACTTGATCCTCAACAATTTCTACCTTCTGGCTGCAGGAAATGAGAGTGACTTTAATATAATGCTAAAGAGTTCTTCTGAATTTCACAATTTACCTTAAATTGGTGATTAATCACCCTTAGTTTTGCATTCTCTTTCTCAAAAGCTTTAATCACACTTAGCAACATCCATTGAAATCTTGTTCTGTTAATTATTTCCTCTGAACCTCTTGCATGACTGAGATATTATACCTGCCAGTTCATTCTTCCCACCAGTTTGCCATCCCAGTTTACCATAGGTAAAAATTTTAACAGTTGGACCATGCCAGGAGTTATTATCAGTACTCTACCTATCACCAGTATTGGAGTTCTCATTGCCAGCCAGCCGGTAAGTGCAACAGCTCAAAAATCCCATTAAGGAGGAACTCATATGTGAACTGTCAGCATCAAAAAAACCTGGCCCTTAGGTATTTGAGGGCCTTGGTTCTGATGGAGAGATCTCGGCAGTGCACCACAGCCTATCCTAGAAGAGGTAAGAGAAAAAGTAGGAAGGTCTATCAAAAGGTCAATGAAATATTTCAGGTGAGAAATAACATACTTAGCTTGTAGTTTTGTGGAACATGGAGATAGAGCTGGTTGGATTTGGGATATATTTAAAAGGATTTTCCAATGGATTAGATGTCAAGGGTGAGAGGAATCAAGGGTTTCTTTAAATATTTTGGCTAGAATGCATGGAGAATAAGGTTGCCTCATCAATTTAATGAGAAGTGATGGCTAATATAAGTCTTTGTCTTTTTAAAGCAGCTGTATTAACAGAAGACTATAAATATAACCTCTTATTTCATGTTGTTTTTAGCTGAATTAAAGAATGTAGGCTTATAATTTTGTTTCCACAACATAAATTGCTTAAATTGGTTCAATTAGAGATTGAAAATTGAATAGACTTATAAACTTGGAATAAATTAAAATTTTGTCAAAAAATTATTTTTAACCAATGAAATGAACTCGGGTAGGATTAAAGTCAAATACTTTTAAACTCTCAAAGATAGTTAATTCTCATGATGAGTACTTATTTCCAAAGGGGTGAAATAGCAAGAAATCTTTCTAACTCATTAAAAATTTTTTTTTAATTAAAAATTATTGGGGCGACATTGATTAACAAAATCCAATGTTTCAAGTGTACATTTCAGTAGTATCTAACTCATTTTAAGAAAATATCATTCCCTGATATCAAAACTACACATAGCTAACACTAAAAGATAAAAATACAGTCAGGGGAATCACTTCGTAAATTATGTAAATGTATAACCACTATGCTGTACACCTGAGACTAATATAAAATAATATTGAATGTCAACTGTAATTGAAAAATCAAGGGGAAAAAGGTGTGGGGGAATAAGATTTAAACTTCCAGGCATAAAAAAAAATAAGTCATGGGGATGTGGTGTACGGCATAGGGAATATAGTCAATAATACTGTGATAGCTTTGTAGAGTGTCATATGGTTGCTGGACTTACCATGGTGATCACTTCTTTAGATATATAAATGTTAAATAGAAATATACCTGAAACTAATACAATATTGTATGTTAGCTATATTTTAATAAAAATCTTTAAAAGAGAAATTACAGATTAATCTCATTTGTGAATATAGATTAAAAGTCCTGATCAAAGAACTAATAAAAAAAAGTGAACAAAACCTTGGAGGTGAGAATGTGGGAGGTATATGCAAAGGTTGCAGAGTGAAGAGTGGCCTGTGGTAGTGGAGCTACCTTCAGCATTACCCTGTATGTTTTTGTGTTAAATGATTCCATGTCCTTGGGGCTCTTTTCTATAGACTACTCATCCTCTGAGCCATTCTCTTTCTGTGTCTCCATTACCAAAGTTAATTCAAAGTATGTTGAAGACATCAGCAAAATGGTGGCATAGGAATTTCTATTGTTCGTCTCCCTCTAGAAACATCAATTTGAACAACTGTCTATACATGAAAACACTATGGGGCTGGGGCAGTGGAGAAAAATGTGAGAAGTTGGTCAAAGGGTACAGACTCCCATTTATTAAACTATACATCCTGGTGATCTAATGTACAGCGGTGACTATAATTAACAATACTATGTTATATGCTTGAAAGTTGTTGAGAGAACAGATCTTAAATATTTTTATCTCAAAAAGAAATGGTAATTATGTAAGAGAATGGAGATATTCGCTAACTTTATTGTGATTATCATTTTGTAATATAAATGTATCAAATTATTACATCGTACACCTTAAACTTATATATGTTGTATGTTAATAATATCCCAATAAAGTTGGGGTGGGGGGGAAAGAGTACTTTGGGAAAAAAACACCAAGAAAGATTTATTCTGCCAATGCAGTGGGGATTACTATTAGGAAATCTATTAATGTGACATCTTACTAGTAGCTCAAAGATAATAAAAGATGCAGTTTCAATAGACAACAATACTAGCTCACATATTTCAAATCCTATAGTGAGCTATGTTCTAGGTAGTGTTTTAAGGGCTTTATTCACATATATGTTCACATATATGTAATGTTCATATGTATATGTATATGTGTACAATTAATTTATACAAAACCTCCATGAGGTAGATAATATTTTTATTTTCATATTTTAGATGAGAAAAACTGAAACACGGGTTTAGTAACTTGCTCAAATTCACACAATTGGTATGTGCAAGAGCTAAGATATGAATGATATGAATCCAGGAAGAACCTATAATATTAAATCACTCTGCTAGATTGCCTCCTAATAGATAACAATAATGGCATAATATTTATGTTTGCCTAACATTTATCAAGTGATTACAAAGTGTCAGATACTCCTGTAAGCACTCTGAATTGACTTATTCTCACTATAACAATATGATGCAGATATTGTTATTATTCCTATTTTACAGATGAGCAAGGTAGAGAAAGGTTAAGTAAACTCAAGATTATTCAATTACTAAGTGGTGGAGTTAGGATTTGGATCTAATCTGCCTTCAAAGCAGTTGTTATATTGTCTCTGAAACATTTGAACATTCATTGCTGATAATAAAATAAAACAATGCAAAGCCAATCAACCAAATAAAAGCTATGTTATTTAGCTAAAAACGTGCTTCCTTAAAATTATTTTTAAAAAAATCTATCTAACATCACAATCTATCTCATACTTCATGGAATTTTTTAAACATTAAATGTATTACCACTAAATTTAATAACAGGGTAGGATACATTAAATCAACACTATCTTTAAAAAAAAGCTGATTTGGATGTTTATTATAAAAGATATGAACACCATTTAATGGGAAAAACAAAACTATAATTGAGAAGTCATGAATTCACAAGAGTATAGTTATTAATGGATGATTGAAAAAAACTTCAGAAAATACATGTTTAACAATAATTGTATTTTACATAGATTGTGAAAATAATAGTTCTCAAGACTGATGAGAAGATGTTAAAACAGAAACGTTTGTTCCATACAGGTAGGAATGAAAATAAGTTCAACTATTCTGGTTATATAGAAATCAAATACTTAAAAATACTTTAACTCTTTTAACTTACAAACCTCCTAGTAATTTATTCCCCCAAATAATCTGAGATTAGGACAGAGATTTATGCTTAAGAATGTTAATTTCAGCATGGTTTATAATAGTAAAATATTAAATACAATCTGAATGTTGAACAGGATATTAGTTTTTAAATTATGCTATATCCATTTAATAGGCTATATATATCCACTTAATAAAGGCATTAACTGACTTAAGTTGGACTCCTGTTATAAATTTCTCCTGTTCCTAATGCCCCTTTCAAACTTACGACTTTTCATTTTTATTTGGGTCTGGCGTAATGATGCTCTAGAGTAATAATTTTTTAAATGTTCTTTTAAATAATCTTTTATTTGCAAAGAAGAAACAAGTCATATTTAGTTATGGCCGAAACAGAAAAGAGGTCGTGATGGAAATGATATTTGTAAAGGTAGGGTGAAATAATGAATATTGAATATTGTATGAATTTTGTTTAGTTTATAGTTCCCTAGAAGAGGCCCTAAGACAGGGACTTAAATTCAAGTTAAAATGTTTTATTTTAGAAGATTATCCTAGTAAGCACTGTAAGAGCAGTGAGGAATAAGACAGAGACAGTAACATACCCAATAAAGGGTGAATTAACAAGCTAGTAACTTAATCCCGCTAGGGAACTCTGGGAGTTAGTGTAGAATCAGGCAGCCTCAGTTAATCTCTGTCATTTCCAATGACAAAGGAGCTAGTATATTTATATGCCAACCTCTGTTGCTAAAGGCTGTTCTTTAGTGGGTGTTTGTTGATTTTCTGATGCTTCCAGCCTGTTCTGTACACTGGCAGAGTGGGTGTTAACTCTAGAAGGAGCCCTAAGGCCATTGGAAATCTGGCTTGCACTATAATGGTGAGACCTGGGGGTATGCAGTTGGGATACTGACAGTGTCTGTTGTATTGTCCTGACAACATCTTTTTGAATACTGATGCTGACATATACATTTTTAGGAGTTAGTAGTTTTTATTCTATAGGTAGAATAACAATAACAGAATCATAACACCTGTCTGTTAAGGATAATTTGGAAAAAGCAGCTTAGCTGGACCTTAACCAAGGTACTTATTTACTGAAGAAATGACAGAAACTTGCTTATAACCCAGTTCATCTATAAAATATTGATCCTCAGAAATAAGTGCTAATACAATTATATCTCCTTGTTGGCAAATCTGTTAATAATAAGAAACATGATTTCTGGTTTAAGATCAGAAGAGACTAGACTTATTTTAATCCTGTGAGCCAATCATTCTGCAAACCATATGAGAAATGATGCTGTCAACTTCTAATATACAAACTATAATTTCCCTGCATTGCGTGGGAAGAGGGACTCTGAATTTATCTTCAATTACTATTGTTATAGTTTGACAACCATGTGAAAAGATGAATGAACATTTTCATGTCTTATAAACATTAAAATACCAAAGCACTTAAAAATTGTTCCAAGTGGCTAGATCCTAGCATGGTGTCTGGTATATAGGTAGGTACTTAAAATATTTGAAACTCAATTACCATTAGTAGTGAACTTTCTGGATTAGATTGATCCATTCTTTTATTTATTCTGCAATCACTGAGTAGCTAAAACATGTCAGGCATCGTGCTAATTTTAACTAGATAGATGTCTACGTGTTGTGTTGCCTGGCAGATACCAGAACTTAAGTCTCTTAGTAATGTTATACAACATATTTAACCATAGATATGTCCTCACATGCAGAGGAAATCGTCACCCTTAATGTATATCTTAGAGACCTGTTTGTCTTTCTAAAAATCGTCCTATATCTCTTCAAGCCTCACTTCCTCTTTATTCTCCTTTATTTTTTTAGCTGTTTGACAGCTTCCTTAATAGGAAAGTAGCTCACTAAAAACTCCTGGGAAATTTACAGAAGATTACACAGAGAGACAGTCTCCACATTTCCTGCTTTTCTTCTTACTAGAGCATTGCATTTAATTGATATATCATTTTGAGCCCAGTGAGTACCATCGTCGTTTCACTTGTTCTTTATATGTTCTGAAATGTGTAAAGCGTGTGGGGAATTTTATGCTTCCCAAGGACTTCTAAGCCCACTGCTCTAGAAATCACTAAATTTATTTGCTCACTAATTATTTTAGGTTTCAATTTAATTTGTTACCTGTAAAGTTTGTATTTTTATATCTACTGTGACAGTGTCTACAAACTTTCTGACCATGCCCATCATAAAATTTGCTCTAACTTTAGTCCCTTGAAATTCATGATGCTGTTGCAGTTAGCTCAGTAATGGTGGGGAGAGAAAACTTTGCTTTTGAGAAGTGCTGCTCCTCAACTTTATTCATATCCTTGATATGCTCAAAGTTTTAGAATGAGGTATTGTGTATCAACAAAATTAATTCAGTCATTTTTATTTTTTCATTTATTCACCAAATTCATTTATTTACTAAATGCACCGTTCTGTAGGGAAAAGTCAGTAGACTAAGAGTGAGAAAATCTGAGGTCTGGGGTCTTGTATGATTGTGCCCACAGCAAGATAAGTTATATGACCTTGTAGAAGGCTGTCTGTGCCTCGGTTTCCTGATCCATAAAAAAAAAAAAAGAAAGAAAATTATTCCTTTTTTACAGAGTTGTGAAAATACAGTGGGATACTACAGAGAAGAGCTTTCTAGACAAGGCACACTATGCATGTGAGGTATTATTACTACTACTGTTACTACCACCATCATCATTTTCCAGTTGGTGACTTTGGATAAGTTACTTAATCTTTCTGAGCTTCCATTTCCTCATTTGAACAAAGATAGCTTCTGTGTTCAATTCTACCTCAGCGTCAGGAGAGATTTTTATTGAGGAAGGCATTCTAGAAGAGCTTTTTGAAAGATGAGTCACTCTTAGCTTAGGAGAAGGAGAGGACATTTCAGGTAAAGTTAGCAATGTGAGCAAAGCTTGAAACAGTCTGGTAATTTAGAACTGCAAGCAATTTGGCAGGAGCCTCTCTGAAGTGAGAATGGAATCTTAACAATAAGGTTCCACAGGGAGGATCAGGCCCAGCCAAGCAGTTAAAACTGCATTCCTCAGTGATATAGCAGCCCTGGATGGTTTTAAGCAAAAATAAGCCTCAAAGTGATGAGGTTGGTCTGCATCGTGAGAGAGTAGTAGTGAAGGTAAGAACCAACTAATAGCTCTTACTGTGTGCTAAATGCTTATAGGACCGTGTGCCGAGTTCTTTCCATGTATTATGTCATTTAATCCTAAGAACGACTGTGAGTTTGGTCCTAATATTACCCCCATTATCCAGATGAGGAAATAAAAGCTCAGAAAGGTTAAATCACTCACTCAAGGTTACATACCTAGTAAATGGCAGAATTCAGAGTTCATAATCTACACTCTCAATTACTAGACCAAACCGTATTTTTTAATTTTAAAACTCTTGTTTTCTAAACTTATTTGAAAACTGCTGAAAATTTTGTTAAAAATTAGATCACAGGGTCTTTCTTTGAGTTGGAGGGGACTTTGTCATTCAACCAAATCCTCTATCCAGCGCAGGGATCCTCTGTATAGTGATTCCGTGTTGCTTCAGCACACACTCTGTGACAAGGAACTCAGTATAGAGAGAATGTGTCTCTGATAATTTTCCTCATATTCAGCTGAAGTATCTGTCCTGTTCTAATGTTCTAAGCTCTGTTCTCTGGAGAACATCTAGTTGTATAAACCTTTTTTTTTTTTTTCATATGATTGCTCTTCTCATACTATCACATCCCCCCACCCAAGAATTATTTTCTTTAACTGAAACATTCTTAGTTCTCTCAACTGTTTCTCATATATTTTGTAGACATGTGGTATAGATTGTGTAGAGTGAGGTGATGTGCTCTTTTCATCTGGATGCTATTGTCTGATAAAAGTAACTATGATTTTTGCTTAGGCAATAATCATGGGTATTAATTGTGGACTCTAATATCAGACTACTTGTCTTTAGATTTTGGTAATGTCATTTTCTGGAAGGTAATCTTGAGGGAATTTCTTAATCTTTCTAAACCTCTATTTCCTCATCTAGAAAATGGGTTAATTTTAATTGCTAACTCATAACTAATTCATAGAGTTATTAAGATTAAATAAGATAATATAGATAAATCTCTTCATCCATTAGTATTAGATGGTTTTCCCTTTTATGTAAGGTAAAATCCACATTTTTATCCTGGTTTATAAAGCCTTCACCTTTCTTCCCTGCCAATACCTCCAATAACCCTTCTCGGCTCGAGTTTTCTTCTCAGCATGTACTACCAACTCTCATTGATGTATTTTAATTATTTATGTGTTTATTGTCTGTGTTCTTTGTCCCTGATCCTAACAATAATGTTAGTTTCATGAGGGTAGGGATTTGTTGCCTATATTCTTCACTGTTGAATCCCCAGCTCTCGGAACGAGAGCTGGCATATTATTGGTACTCAATAAATCTCTACCGGTAGACTAGGGGCTATGATTTTAAAAGCTTTAACAATAAAGTTTTGTTTGCTCAAATGTATTGTTTCCGATAGGATTCATCTAGTGCTTAGATTTAAATGAGTCAAGATTCACTCTCTGGTGATTTGAGTGGAGGTTTCTGGGAAACTCCATACAATTATACAAAAATCTATACATTTTACTCAGACCTCTTTGATATCTTCTCCAAACTGGTATACCTGGCAGGGGTGGTTTTTTTTTTTTTTTTTTTTATTCTTAAAGTGAAGATCATATTTATCTGTTGTTATGGTCTTTATGAATTGAGCTGAAGATCTCCTTTAACTTAAGAGTCTTAAGTCAGATCTTTCATCTCTTCGATCAGTATTTTTTTAGGCAAACAAAAGCAAATTCAGGTTTCTTCGATAATCATTTTAGACTATTTACTCTCCTTTACGTGTATGTTCAGTTATGAATTTCCACCCAATAAAGACAGCGTATATAACAAGAGTGCAGGCTGTGGAGCCACATAACATTGAGTCAGATAATCCAGTCTCAGCCACTTACTAGCTAAGTGACAACCGGGTATTTTTTTTTTTTCTGCACTTCTTTGTACCTCAGTTTACTCATAGGTGAAACAAATGATATATACAGGGCAATTAGCATGTAGTAAATATGTAAACATTTGGTTTTATTTAATTAACTAACATTTCCTTCTAATTAATATATTAGTAGTCCTTTTATTGTTTACTAATATGTCATTATTATGGTAGATTGTTTCAATGATAGTACACTAATTATATAACATTTTTATAATATGCTGAATTGTTTGGATTGGTAAACTATGGCCTTTAGGATGGAGTCCAAAATTCTTTTTATGGTATTCCACATTCCAGTCAATCTAAATTTGATCCAGTTCTCCTTGACCCTAAATGTTTTTGTGCCTCTATGTCCACTGCTCCTACAGTTCCTTGTCTTGTCAAGGCTCCTTCTACCATATCTTTTTATATAAATTTCATCATTGTACAGCTCAATTTAATGCTGTATCCCCTCTGAGGTCTTTTCCCCTCCCCTGCCACAAGTAATTTCTCTTACTTATGACCCTCTATGATGATGATTACTTTCTGTTTTACATATTAAGTAATAATATGCAGCTCAGTAGAGTGTTCTATGGGTTCCCCTACCTCCTTCACTTCTCCTTAGAACTCATCTCTTATGCATCCCCCCACCCCCAGCTCACTGCCTTCTAACTACTCTGTTCCTTGAATATGCCAATTATTTTTCTGGTTCAAGGCTCTTTTACTTGCTATTTCACTTGTCTGGTACACTTTTCCTTCAGATATCCTTTTGACTTGCCCCCTCACAGAGAAGCCTTCTCTGACAACCCTATTAAAATAGCACTCTCATCATTACTCTCAAATTTACCCTGTTTTAAAAAAAAATTTGTATCACTGCCTAATGTTGTGCTATACATTAATGTATTTACATGTTTATTGTCTGTCTCACAGATAAAATGTAAGATTAAAGAGGATAGGAATATTGTCTGTTTTGTTCAAGGCTAAATTCTTTTTGAGGAGAGTATGTAACATTTAGTAGTTGTTCAATAAATATTTTCCAAATGAATGAACGATGAATTAATAAATAGAATTGCCTTTACTCACATAGTATCCTACCACCCTACTGTCATGGGGACATTTGAAATATAATCTGAGTTTGGCTTCTCAACCCTCTATCAGTGCCCTTATTAAAATACAAATATAATGAAAAGAAAAAATATGTATATGAAAACTGACAGTAATATGTTTAAGTGAAAAACCGAATAGAAACTATGATTTCTTATTCTAATGAAGTCCCATTCTATTGGATGTTCTTCTTAGCACTCACAATAGTTGGAGTGTGGCAGATACTGTTAGTGCTCCTGTCATTGTCATTTCATTTCCAGCAGCCTTCACCTGTCACTCTGTGAGAGAGCTGCTGCTGGAAATGCCTTGCTTTCTGCTCCCTGCTCCTACTGGAACTAGTGACTGAGGAGTGTGGAGACATAAATACCTTAACCCTCCTGGTTCTCTTGTAGGGACATGTTTTCTGCACTGTTTTCAGAGCCCCTTGTGTATTTTAGCTAAAGACTTCTGTCAGATCGTGCTGGATGCTGCACCCTTGCTTGGACTCTTTGAAGTCCTACTTTCCTACTCCTCTGTAACTTTCTTCTAGGAACATACTTTTTTAATAAATCACTTTCACACGAATCCTATTCTCAGGTCTACTTCTGGGCAATATAATCTAAAACTAAGAGAGAAGGTGTCTTTTTTGAGTCATCTCCCCTATTGGTCTATGCTGTGGGTCAAATAACATGGAGCCTCGACTCTATCATCTTCTCTGAATTCAGATATGGGTGTCATCTGTGGTCTTTCTAGGACCTGGTTGTGACTGGGTACATCCTTGTCTATGTACTTTCTAGATGAGTTTAAAATCTACTTTGCCTATAAACTTAATCGAAGAAAGGAAGGAAAATAGGAGTGGGGGAAAGGGAGTATCTTTTTCTTTTTTGCTCTGTAATCGATGTCTCTATATTACCTCCCCATTCCTACTCTCGTTCAAAATTCATTAGTTTCTTTTCCTTCTGTTCACCTTGCTTCTCTCTCCCCCGTAATATTTCTTCTGTCATACCATATCCTTTATTAGTGAAGAGCAGCATCTGAGCTGTCAGCTCTCTAATTACAGTACAGCATAATTACAACTATGTTAAGCAATTATTTGTTGTGCATGTCACCTCTAGTTGATTGTGAGGTACTTAAGAGCAGAGTCTATATCTTATTGATCTTGTTTCCCCTACAGTGCTCAGCACAGCACTGTGCACACATTAGAATTGCAATTAAATATTTCTTGAACAAATTATAATGATCAAATTGATATTGAAAGGGCATGGATTTTAGTATTTTTTTTCCTAATCTTATCTTGTTCTCATCTCTGAAAAGAATAATTATTTTCTTCTTTGAATTTGAGGATTCATGGTTTGTTTTGTTAAGTGCTTGTTGAAAAGTAGGCTTAAATTAATCTGTTTATACTTGGATACTTGGTAGAATTTAATAGGGTGAAGATTCATTTGTTGAGTGAAGAGGATTCTTTTTATTCATCTGATGTTAATTAGCAGCTATCATTGAACTAGTTAAAGCCTGAAGATTTATTCATTAAAGAGTCTAAAGTGACCCTCACCCATTAGAACATCAGGTTAAAAGCCAACTTAATGAAACTGTAAATTATTAATGTGATCAAAATGTCTTTGTATAGTCTGAAGATCAAGGTTTCATCTGCTTCTCACTAAATAACTTGCTGAAATTACATTCTTGGATGTTGTTTAAATTTCTGATTCTTATACGAACAAATGTCAAATCTAATATAAATTTCAGATAAAGTGCAGAGTAGTGAGTTCTGAAATGAACTTAGAAAAGAAAAAGAAAAAAATATAATTAGCTATAAGGAAATAGATACCATTTTTTAAAACTGAGAAGCCCACAAGAAGTTGTTAATTACCACATTATCTTACAAAGGCAATCCCTCCTTAAGTTGCATCTACGTACATTCAATTAGTAATTATTTATCAAACATCTAAGTAAGGGCCATGCTATGATGAGTGTTCAAAAGAACTGAAGATTCAGTGTCTGGTTAGAGCTAGGATTTATAGTCTGGTTGGGCAGACACTACTGATACACTTGAAGCAATAGTGAACTTTGTAAGACATTACATAGAACATGCTACATTACACTGGCTCTGATCTTATAGCCTTTGCCTTGAACATTTGAACATAATTGTCTCTTCCACTGTCCTAGTTTAGCAACTTATTATCTATTGCTTTGAATGTTACAATAATATTTAGTGCTTGGAGCATAGTTAGTGCTCCTTTGTTTGTTATCTGAATGAGTGGATAAATGAATGGCCAAGAATCTAAAGACTATAGGAAATTAAAGGGAAAGAACGTGATTTGGAGCAGGCAGTGAAGACTGCCTGCAGAAGGTATTACTTCAGTTGAAAGCCACATGGGAAACCCGGTAGAAAGAAGGCAAACACAGATAGCAAGAGTGCTGTGACCATCTGTCGAAATTTTCAGAACCAGATGATGACGAATAGTAAAGCCATATTTATTTTAGTTTCAGAGTTTTGTCTGAAATGTAAAGTTCAGACAGAGTCAGGCTAAAGGAGATGTTTAGCTAACCACTAGAAGGCTTTTTATTGAAGTTATCTGAAAAAATATTGTAAGCTATTTGCTAATTTCAAATAGTTCTGATAGGATATTAAAAATGTCTATTTGTAATTATTAACTTTTTAAGTTACGCATATACGAAAATAATAACTCATTTTCTTTAAAATATTCTCTAAGATGTTTTTATTAATTAGTCTGACAACCCTCTACATTTCAATGATTCTGTCACTTAAATGGTTTTTGTAAAATAAAACCTGATCAACTTACACCTTTGCTTAAAAACCCTTGTTGGCTTCCTGTGATTTTTAGGATAATGTCTGAAGTCCGTAAAAGCAGGAGAGAGGTATGATTATAAGCCTTATTGAGTGTTTTCTATGTGTCAGGCAGCATCCTAAGTGCTTTACATATGTTATACAATTTAATATATGTCATATATATAATTATGCTTAATAATTCTTACAACATCCTTATTGTTTGAGGAGAGGTGGTAATAATACTCACCTTCCAAAGCTGCTCTGATGATCAAACGAAATAATCTTTTTGAACTGGTATATGGTAAGGAATACATATCTAGTAGCTATACAGCCTTCAAATCCCTTACTCGAAAGAGAGCCTTTGACTGAATAAAGAATTAGCCATTATTGATATTTCAATGTGTCAGAGGAAGAGGAAGCCAATAAATGACATCAGAAAAGTTGTAGTCACAGAGAAGAATGAAAACAATTACAACAGTGCTGCCCCAACTAAAAGGGGAGAAGGAAAGGAATCTAAAAATTGCTCTCAAGCATCATCCTTTTTCAGCGTGAGGGAAAAGGAAACGGGCTGCTCTGCAACTTGCCTCCCCACCTTCCCATTAGAAAAATCATCCAATGATAATACTAATGGTTATAATTTGAGTACTTATTTGCTGCCATTTTTTATAGGAGACTGGGGCCTAATGAAGTTCTGAAAATTGCTAAATATCATACATGGGGATTTGAAACTTAGGTTATATTGAATTCTGAACCCAGAAACTTTCTAGTAAAATGCCCTGTTTCCTAAATCTCTTAAACAGAGTCTGGAAACACACTTTCCAGAAGTGGGAGGAGTGAGTGAAATAAATTTTACTAGACAAGATGAAAGTATGTGTGTGTGTGTGTGTGAGAGAGAGAGAGAGAGAGAGAGAGAGAGAGAGAGAGAGAGAGAAAGGGAGAAAGGGAGAGAGGGAGAGAGGGAGAGAGAGATTTTGAGTGCCTCAGTGAATGAGTATATATTTAATAATTTTTTTTAAGGAGCTATAGTGTGCTAGGTATTGCTCTAGATGAAGGGCATGTCATAGTAAGCAAAACACATGTTTCCTGCCCTCCTGGAGCTCATATATGCAAAAGAGAGAATGCTGCCTCTTCTATAAAGACAAAAAAGGCTTGAGGTCATTCATTGATTACTGGGACATGCTCAAAGAATAATTTGCTCCTATAGAAATTCACAATATTCTTTGTCATAAATAAACAAGTTATGATCCTCTTGTTCTGAATGGCTCACCATAATAGACTTAATTGGACCCCTGTCTCATAATTCTGTAAATATTTCTTTGTTCTCCAGGAGCTTACATTCTCTTCTGGAATTCTCATCTATCAGTATCAAGTATAATTCTTTTTCTTTATTATTATGTTAAAAAAAAAAGAACAAGTTCTCTTCTCTATATGAAGCAATTCAGACTATAAAGTATCATACTGCATTAATGACAAAAATGCCTCAAGGGGAAAAATTATTCAGCAAGGGCATTGTGTAAACTACAAAAAATAATATGGAATTATGATGAACTACAGCAGATGAATACTATAATTTCCAAGAAAAAGGCACCAAATATGGAGAATCTGTGGCTCTCCTTTTTCTTGTAACTTGTCTTCAATGTAAAATTGGCTTTCATATGACTATAAATGGATAGCTCAGGCACTTTGTAATGAGATTCAAATTATTTCATCTCTAAGCTTCTGGTTCTAAAGAGCCAAAGCTATTACTCTCTGATGGGTGTTTAGTGATTTGTGCAAGATGAGTCACAGCCTAGCTTCTCAAAGGCAGATAGATAGATCAGTAAAAAGCTGATAAATGGTGGGATAGAACAATATCATTAGCTAGCTCATTAACAATTTTGTGTTTAGAGAAACCCAAGGGTGACTAACATGGAGATTAGACTCTCAGTCTTGGACAACGAACAAGGCCACATTAAAAGTATCATGGGAAAATTTTATTCTGCTAGTGCCTTAGCCAGGGGTGAGGGATGGGTTGATATTGTATCATCTAGAAACTTTCACAAACAGTTTATTAAAATTTTTTTAAAAGATTTTATTTTTAAAACATATGCTTTAAACAGAAGTATAATTTTTCCTTTATAATTTAACACATATATCTTGACATCGTGTCCCAGGAGAAAACCTGTTTTTACTGCATCAGCAACAAAGCTGTTTTGACAAACCTAGTATAATTTAAAGTTGATTAGATCAGTTATTTATTCTGAACATGAGCAACCAACTAATCAAAATTTAGGAAGAATCTTGATGCATATTCTTTAATGTGTTAAATTCATAGGATTATATTCAGCAACATTTGAAAAGTTAGGCATTTTGAAAAAAAACAAATGGAAAAGAAAAATAAGAGGCAAAAATTCAAAATAACTCCAGCCCATTTCAAAATGTTTTAAAGTAATTGAATGATCATCTTCCACATATTGGATTATAATTTCAATAAAGCAGTGATCAAATCTTTAATGCGTAGACAAATATCTTGCACATAATAGAAAATCAATAAATATTTAATCTTTCATTCAGTGTTAATTAAGCATTTCATATGTGCTAGTACTAAAATGTTTGGTATATATTGTATGTATGTGTACAATTTCATGTATAATATTTAAAAAAATTTCATGTATAGTATTTAAAAGCCTCTTATTCAATGATGAATAGTAAATAGAAAACATTCTCAAATTTTTGTTCAAAAAACAAAATAGGTAGCATGATGTAGAGTACTAGACTGAAAGTCCAAAGTCCTGGGTTGTAATCCTTGGGCGAGAAACTTTTTCATCTCTCTGTTTTGTTTTTCTCATTTGTAAAAAGGAAGGGACAGGAGTAATTATCTTTCAGTTTTATAGCGGCCTCTACTCTAAGACATGGGTGAAATTGGGAGAGACTAGGCAAAAGTATTTGAGGAATTAATATTTATAAGCATATGTAAGTTGTGTGTGTGTGTGTGTGTGTGTAGGAGAGGAGAGAAAGAAGAGAGAGTAGAGGGAGAGAGACATGGAAATAGTGACCTTGAAAATCAATCAAATGTGGCATCTCTTGGAGGATAATTTAGCAGTTATTCAACAAAGTACCAGCATATCAAGAATTAAGCCAAAGACCAAGACAATGCTCAACCTTTGGAGAAATTAGATCCAAATCATATAATCTGGTATATGGCTGTCATGAAAGCAAAATGTATTGGTGCCTCCATAAGATGAAACCCAGGAATGATAAAAGCTAGAGATATGGAATGACCCTGAAAAACAAGGGAAAATAAATGACTTTATGAGAAGGTGATACTGAGGAGATTTGTAGACCTCTCTTTTTTTTTCTTCATGCAGGAACATGACCTTCATATATCTAGGTTTGCAGTAATTATATATATAAATAAATAGGTAAGGTCTGATTAGTGTGGTTGGTATGTAGGGATCAATAAACAAATCATTTTGTCAAGTTAGTTTTAATTTATATAAATTTTTACTTTAAGTCTTGGAATAATATTTTTCAAGACATGAGGTTGCTTTGGCCCTAAAATTTTATGATACTAGAGGATTAAAAGTTGGGAATCACTTTTCTTTTTTCCACTTCATCTTTTGGGCATATAGGATGATTGGGCAGGAAAAAAGAGGGATAGGAAAAAATAACAGGACAACACCTAAATAGACTCTGGTTCAAGTGAAATAGTGACTCTTTATGGTAGATTTTACAAGTTACAATGCACAAGCAATTTTCTAATATGAATTTAGGTGCATAGTTGTTTGTATTAATTATTTTAATTTGGTTTTTACTTTTTAAATATGAGTTCTAATGTGCACAGTTTGAGTCAGATATTTTTAAAAGATCAGGTTTATTGTGATCTTTTCACCCTTCTTCCTGCCATCCTTGTTCTCCAGAAGTAGCTAGTTTCAATTCTTATAGCTGATTCTTTAAATTTTTGTATGTCTCTTTATCACAAAGTAACATATACAACTACCTCTTCTTTTTTGTATGTTTTTAAAAGGATTATTTATTAACTTCCCACCTTGGAAGATGGAGACATTGCTGTTTTAAATAGAAACTCTCCTTCCCCCAGTACACATGTATCCATTTTTGTTTCCTACTGTCTTTTTCCGAATAAGGCTATGTTTGGCTAGATCAGTATTGTGTAAACCTAACACACAGCTAAGCCATGTGGTATAATCTAATTGCTTTTAATATTCCCACTTATGTTTTTATTTTCCTTGAAGTTAATACTTGATTTTTTTCACTTGTTTATTTTTGTATGTACCAATTATTAATTTAATTTCAAGCTCTGACAATGTTAAATTCATCTTAATACAGTCAGACTCATCAGATATTCCATCAATTTTATCTGCTTGATGAAATCTCATAGCTTTCTAATCTGTTCTAATAAAGACTGGCTGTACTTTATCCCTGACGTATACTTCTTTTTCTGGGATCTTTCTTTACCATCACTTTTACCTGGGAAGTCTCTTCACCACTCTTGAGTTTGCGCTCTTATTTCCTGTATACTATTTCTTCTCCCTTTTGATTTATTCTTATATTTGGTGGGGCATCCAGTAACTTCTTTATAAGAGATTCATATGGAATACATTTTGTGAGATTTTTTTTTATGTCTGAAAATAACTTCACACTTATTTAACAGTTTGGCTGGATATAGAATTGTAGATTTGAAAATATTTTCCATTAGAAATTTGAAGACATTTCCCACTGTTTTCTAGCTTCAAATGTTGTTATTGAGTTCCATGTCATTATAATTCCTGATCCTTTGTACATGACCTGTCTCTCCCCAAGTTCTTCACTCCTCTAGGAAGCTTATAAGATATTGTCATCAGTATTTTAGAATTTTATAATGATAATCTCTGATGTGGATATTTATCCATTGGCTAGGTACTTGATGAGCTCTTTAGGTCTGGAAACACATGCCCTTCATGTATGGAGAAGTGACTTAATTTATTAATGATTGTCTTTCTTCTATTATCTCTGATTTATCTTTCTAGAAATCCTATTATTCAGATATTGGACTTGCTGACTGGGTCATCTAATTTTCTCTATATATTCTATCTCTGTCTTTTTGCTCTACTTTCTGAGTGGTTTTCTCACTTCATCTTTATACTCAGCTTTTGATTTCCACCATTATGTTTTAGATAATTTTTGTTCTTTGACTCACATTTTAATATCTTCTTTCATTAATACAATATCTTCTCATCTTTCAGAGGTTACTAATGATTATTTCTTGAGATTTTCTTTTTCCTATTCTATCTCTGCTTCATCTAAGTTTTTGTTTGTTTTGTTCATCAGATGTTCGTTGATCTTCAATCTTGGATTATCTACTCAATCAAATTTGGGACATTAAAACCTGGGTAGCAGCCTTGACTGAGACTTGCTAATCATAAGCTTCACAGTAAGGTGATCTAGCTGAGTTGTTTAATTGGAGGAACTCCAAGCATCAGCATCTTCCAATTTTCTCTTGGAGCTGATCACACTCTGTAGAGAAGGATCTTCCAGTACTTTTCCTGGAAAGTACAAGCTTGTCTGGTATTCTGGTGGTTAAGTTAGGGAAGAGAGCTGAAGTATGCAAATGTTCACTTAATTTCTATGTTTTGCTTTATGTTTACCTTTGCCCTAGTACAAAAACAGTCCCACTTTTTCCATGCAGAAAATAAATCTCAAATTTTCTGCTAGAGGGGAGGGAAGTCATCTGGAACACAGCGGAAAAGGGGATCTAAGGTTCTAAATACTTCTTGGATAGATAGTACCTTTTCAACAAGGTACTCCTTTTTTAGCCCTATATCTACCCTTTAAGAGGTACCCAGTACTGGCAATTCTTGATGCTTTTAGAGGTTCTGCATGGTAAATTAGATCGTTTCTTCATTTCCTCATTGTCTTCTAGATTCATTACTGTTTATCCAGTTGCTTCGGACATTTACAAATTTGTGTCTCTTGCCTCATTTCCCATTCTCTTTGTCCCTATGAATTTTTGTGTTTTGGAAACCCATTGCCAGTGTCTTATTTCTGAAGGGAGTGAAAATAAATGCATGTCTTCTTTACTTCTCCACCAGAAATAGCATTGATCTTAAACTGAAGTTTAGCTTATAAGCGATGCAATTAATTTGACCATAGTCTAGTGGTCGATGAGGAAAGGGGGAATCTTTCTTCACATAAGCCTTTGAAATTCAACTGTATCAGTCTCCTCATGCACTCTCCTTTTCCTAGAGTTCACAGAGTGCATTGCTACCCTCTTACTTTTTTCCCTTTTATCATTTCATAACCTTGATTCAGAACCCCAAATAGCCCCAAATTCTGAGCCTGGCATTCAAAGCTCTCCATAATATGTTTTTGTTTTTTCTTTCTCTCTAATATAAACCTTCTGCTTTAGTTAGTCTGGCTTCTCTCTTTTCCTTCTTTCCTTCTAATTATTTCTTTGCTTATCAAGCATTTCTAGAACCCTTGTATGTCCAGTTGTTAAAGGTTAATAAATAAATAAAATATCCCTTTCTTTGAGATGCTTGCAATATAGTGAGAGCTACAGATGTTAGTAATCTAATACTTTGACATAGTACAGGTGCTGTAATAAGATTATGACAGAATAATGTGGAGTCACTTGTAAGAAGGTAAGAAAAGACCTTACTAATGAAGCATATTTGGCTTTAGTCTTAAAAAGTAGTCTCCAAGAGGCCTTAGAGCTAGGATTTGGTGAGAGGACAGACTCTCCAGGTAGCATATATCGTTTGAGGAAGGTTAAGGGGCATGTGAAAAAGATCTTGATGTATTAGGGGAAATGTAGGAGTAATGAGGATAGATAATGATGGATGGGTTCAAGAATGTGGATATTTGTATTTTAGAAACATCACTCTTATAGCAATGCGAAGGATAGATAGAAGGGGTGCTCCTTTATGTCACAATCATGACGAATGCCCATGTCATTCCTCTTCCTCATTCCAAATCTGGCTCACTCTTCAAGTTCCAACTCAAGTTTCATCCATTTTATGAAACCTTTCTCACCTGTCCTAGCCTGTCAGCTTTTCCCCCTTTTTTGACTCTTAATATATGAATTATGCCAGGTAGCGCTTGATTATATATTATTGCAAACTTTATACTATTTGTGTGTGTGTGTGCGTGTGTGTGTGTGTGTGTGTCCGCACGCTGCCACTGCACCTCCTGTCTAACAAATGTGCAGCCTCCTAGAACACTAGCATAGTCCCACGTATGGTGTAACCCAATAGATATTTGATTTTTATAACAGTGGTTAAATAAATATGTGGTGAACTACCACTGGTGCCAAGCCTGTGACAGATTCTGGAAATTGAGTGAATAAGTGAGACTACAGTCTCTCCATCTAAGAGGACAGACTTCATTTTTTTTTTTTAATATATCTAAAATTAAATCTACTGCTTATATTCTTAATAACCAAAACCAGATTCTGATTTATTTATTCCCTCTCCACAATTTAAGCTAATTTTCCAAGCAGTGATTTTTTAAGCTTTTATTTACCCACCCATAGATGCTCCTGACTGTCTTATTACTGCTTTTCCTTGAGGAATCATTTTAATTAATAGCCCCTTTAATTTGAATTTCTGGGCATAGAGGTTGCAAATGAATGTGAGAATATTTAAACTATAGTTATTTATGAGCCAAAAGAGTCAGAGTATTTTACTATTTTTTAAAACTATTTTTTAAGCTGGTTCAAATTTGGCAGTAGAAAAGATATATCTTCAATTTAACTGTAAATATAAAGGAACTATGAATAGAAATTTGAAGTACATTCTAGGATAGAAATGTGGTTATTTAAACTCTTAAGTGCAGTAGCCAACTTTATCTTGATAAAGTGCAAATCATGATTCCAAATTCATTTAATTTCCTCCTTTTCAGTTTCCCAGAGTTTAGAATTTGTTTTACATTTCTAAGACCACAGCTCTCTTTGAAAGTCCATGTATCACCTTAATTTACATAGAAATAAATGGAAATATATTATGGAGATCATTTAACTTTTTAGGTTTATTTAGAGGAAGACATCAGAGAAGACATCCTACAGTATGGACGTTGTTGTATTCATATGTACTGAAAATGCCATTTAAACTCTGAAATGTGATCTGATTATGATGTCTAAAAATTAGCAATAAATGATCAAATACTTAGTGAATAGGTTCCATTCTTTTATTAGTTGAGGCTTGATTGATTATAGTTTGCTTATTATTGGCTAATATTTGTTGACTATCCTCTGGATGTATGATGTTGGAAGTCTGAGGACGTATAATCAGAGATGAAAAGTGGATGGCTGTTGGTGCTATACACAGGCCATCTGGGAATTCTTTGAACAGTTTGGTTGCTGTACCCATTTCACATCTGATGCAAGTTCAGTGAGCTTATATCTCACACTTAAAAGCTTCTCAGGACCATTACCCTTGGACCATCCAAGCAGCTTCAACTTGAGGCCCTCCTCTCATCCCCTGTGGGCCTAGTAGCTGTAGCTGATCTTTGCTTGTATCCAGCATGTTCCTGCACAGGAACATACCTCCCCTCTCTTGTTTCCTTGACTCTCTTTACAGGATATCCCTGAAAGTACTTCCTCAATAAATTGCATGAATACTAATCTAACTCTCTTGGGTTCTACTTCTAGAGAATTTGACATATGACAGTTGATATCTGAGACAATAAATGATGGTGGTTATATTAAACATGGGAGAAAACAGGACTTGTATTGAAAGGAATGATCCAAGATTTCAGAGAAAGGCTTGGGCACAATCAGAAGCTAGAAACATTTTGTAGAAAATGCATTATTAGAGCAGCTATCAAGGTCATGTTTTCTAACATTCCTAAGTTAACTAAGTTTCCTAAGTTTTCTCATTCTAGAGGGACCTGATTGTCTTCCCAGAGAGAAGAATTGAGCGTACTATATGTTGAAGAAAGTTGTAGTAAGTTTCTCCATGTTGTTATTTGCAAATAGGTAAAGTTGCTTCCAATGTTCAGGTTTAGTAGAAATTGATATGACAAGTATGTTGAGGTAGTAGCAATCAATATGCATAAAAAGAAATAAACATGATGCCTGAGAGTTGAATTGGCTGAAGAGGGGACTGAGGATTGATTAAAGGGATTCTCAAAGAATCCTTCCCAAGGATTTCTGAAAGGAGTCATCCTGACTATAGTACTGTGCCCTAGAGTGCTTTACTGAGTAACATATGCATGCAGTAGTTTTTGCCCTGGGATGTAGCTTCATCATTGGGAGTTATTTTCAGCTGAGGAAATGGAGACTCTGACAGGTTAAGTGATTTGGGATTAATTAATGACAAAATCAAGACTTCAGATTTTTTTCAGTCACTTATTTATTCACACATACATATTAAAATAGTTATAATTTAATGAGATTAATAAATTATACAAATAAGCACAAATATTACTTAAGAGATATGACTCTTAAAGGATGTGCAGAAAGGAGTTGGTATGATATTTGGAATAAAGGGACATGGATAAAAGTCAGTATGGTATGCTCAAGGAGGTGGAAATAATTTGGCATGACTGCATTATAGAGTATGTTTCTGTGGTCAGAGAGGAGGCTGAATTGCCACGTAGATACTAAAATGTGAAGGTCTTTATACATCAAATTCAGAAGCTATAATTTTATCCTGAAAGAGATGATGAGTGACTAAAGGATTTTAAACAGGAAGGTAAATTGATCAGATTTGCATGTTGGAAAAAACACTGTCAGCAGTGTGGAACCATTATAATAATTCAAATAAGAAAATAATGAGGGCCTGAATCAAGATGTATTAATAGGGATAGAGATGAGGAGAAGACTGGAGAGGTGCTTAGAGATAGAATTGACAAGACTTAATGATATAAATCTGAGGTAGAGAAAAGAGTCTGAATTGACTCCTAAATTTCTGGCTTGGGTTACTCAAGAATAGTAATTCTGTCTCCAAGAGAAGCAAAGTATGAAGGGATGGGGTAGACTGCTGTTATGGGAAAGTTTGGAGGAGGAGAAAGAAGCAGTAACTTCAGTTTTTTACATGTTGAATTTAAAATGCTAGTTGGACAATCAAATGCCTTGATATAGGCTCCTGATCACATATTCAGAATGCTTCTTACTATACTGTACTATCGATGGGAAAAACACAATAGTAGTAAAGTAGAATAAGAACGTGTAAATTATGTACGCATACATCTATATTGTTTCTTCTAAGATTGATCATTGTGGGGTGAGCAATGGTAATTCAAAATCTCTTTTTATGTGTATTTGTATTTTATTAAAAGTAATTTTTTTCCCCGTGGTTCTTCTATGAACCCTTTTTTTACTTTTGTAAAGTTATTACTTTACTACTCAGTTAGAACTGCCATATATCCTGGGCCTCTCCCCTCTTGTCTTCACCACCTTTGTACAATTCTTGTCCCTTAGTCTGCCTTCTCCATTCACTGTCAACTTTCTGCCTCCAGCATGTTAAGGAATGAATGCTTCAGCCCTATTTGCTCTCTCTTTGTGATAGCCCTTACTGTTTTTGGTATCTTATTGCAGTCCCATGAATCTTATCTGTTAAATCATATGAACCAAGTTTGTAATTTTTTAAAGCAATAGTGTATTGTGTATGATCAACTAGCTTTTTGCTGTGGAGAAGGCACCACAAAGGCAAGCAATTCTTGCCCTTCAGGCTAATAAATCTCAATGGCTTTCTTTCTACAAAGCCTTTGTATACTGATCCTATCATTGGGATAATGGAAGTAAGAATTTCAGGTAAGCAGAAAGAGGGAAGGAAGATGGGTAGTTGTTTCTTAAGCCAGATGAGATGTTTTATGGAATAAGAGTCTTATAGCTGGGGTCTGGTGTGAGGAATAAGGGCATGAAGGGTGTCAAAAGGTATAGACTTCTAGTATTAAAATAAATAAGGCATAGGGATGTAATGTGCAGCATGGTGATTATAGTTAATAATACCGTCTGACATATTTGAAAGTTGCTAAGAAAGTAAATTTTAAATATTCTTACCACAAGAAAAAAAATTCTGTAACTTTGTATGGTGACAGATGTTAGTTATCTACACTTAATGTGGTGATTGTTTTGCAAATATATGCAAAAATATCAAATCATTATGTCGTACACTTGAAACTAATATAATGTTGTATGTCAATCATACTCAATTTAAAAAAGTCTTATGATAATGCAGTTTAGTGTGATGAAGGGAGCACAGACTTCTGCAGACCTGGTTTGAATCCTGGTTCCATTTCTTCTAGCTGTATGATTCTGGAAAATTACTTAACTTCTTCAAGCCTCAATTTTCTCACAAGGTTGTTATGAAATTACAATAATATGTGAAAAACTATGTACTACTTGACATTCACTGGTGGTTCAAAAATGTGTGAATTTCCTTTTCTTTTTAACGTTCCTCTCAAGTGATACCTTATGTACCTTCCTTTTCTTTCACATTGTGAGGAGTCTCCCTTTGGGATGAAAGGCAGTGTTGTGTCTCAAGGAATACTGAAACTTTTAACATGATAGTTCTTACACAAAACCCAGTGATTACTATAAATGTTTTTCTAAAAGAATTCCCTTATAAAAGTTTCAAGGAGGATTTTATCAATATTTAGGATGGTATATAACTAGAATAAAGAGACCACGTGCATAATGATTTGAAATAGTCCACTTCTACAGTGTTGTCATCCAGCCCGCATTTAAAAGCTAGATGCCTTTGGTACTTCAGCCCTGTTTGTGCTGCTTTTCTCTTGATACAACAGAAGACATTAGATTTGCAGTTAACTTTCTGGAACAAGGAAACAACTATATTGAATTTTTTCTATTCTACTTAAGTACAGTCTTTCTTATTGCCGTTCTTATTCTTTTGGTTTTAAATCATGTATCTGATTTGAAGTTTATTGCCCCTTTTGGAACAGTGCACAGCATGCATTATTACCATAAGTTTTTTTATTTTGACTAATATTTAAAGTAAATTCTATAACACAGTTGAAAAAATAGTAAGCAGGAATAGAAAAACATACAATATGTTTAAGGGACGTCTGACTCATCAGTATCATATAAAAATAAGTCAATCAGAGTACAGGATATAGGCCATAGGATTCATAATGAAAGACACTTTGAGAAATTATGAAAACAATCAAAATGATAGATTACTATACTTTATACTGTATCTTACTGGAATAAACAGTGTTGCATATTACAATCTAAAGAGAAAATTAAAGAAATTACAAGTAGAAAATTTTTACTAAATTAAAGTTTAGAGAGTCTCTTAATAATGTTATATCTCATTCAAAAATAAGAGAATAGAAAACATGTGATAATTACTTTCAGAGCAAGCTAAATGCACACATCTTTATCTTTATTTTAACCTTTGCTCCTGCCTCTGTCATTAGGAAACTCATAATAAGAAAGTCACCAATTCCTGTAACAAAAGACCTGAGTGTTTAAGATGGCAATGCAGGGACAATCTCCAAGAGTCCCCTGAGAAAGTTTTATACAAAAGACGAATCTCAGGAGCTAAGAGTTGGGGCCTAAGAAAATACCCCAGAAGAAGACCTTCCTTTCATTGTCTACCATGAGAGATGAGGCTTAACTGATTAAAGAAGCCAACAGGCCTATTTAAGACAATAAAGTATTATCTACAATTTTATAGATGGAGGACAGAGAAGTAAAATGTTTTATTGAAAATAACACAATATTGAGAGAGCTAGAATCAGGATTTAGGACATTTATTTTGAGTGCTTACTTATTTATATGCTTTATTTGCAAACATAGGGTACTAATTATTATTATTATTATTATTATTATTATTATTATTGTTATTTTAGTTAACTTCTTTCATAACAGCTTTTTCAAATAAGTGATAGATTGGCTTTCAATTTCCATTCTGCATCTATCTGAATTTCACTTTCCTCTGATGAGATGATGTATGATTTCTGGAAACATTTATGCTCAGTTCTGTTTTGCTGTGGAAACACTCCTTGTTTGTTCTCTTAACAGCAACATTTATACTATGTAATCACTGTCATTATCTTATTCTACTTCAGAAGATTTTCCTAACTGCTCTATCAAGTTTCCACCTACCTCAAAATCATATATTATCATTCTATTTTTGTAGTTTCAAATGGCATTTTTCAGTTGTCGTTGTTCTTGGTGGTGGTGGTAGTGTGTGCATGTGTGTGTGTAAGAGAGTGAATGAGAAAAAGGGGAGGAGAGAGAGAAAAAGAAACTTTTTTTAGGCCATAATAATCTGAAACAAATGCCAGGTCTTGCTATTAACTCTTAGGAAAAACTGACCTTTCACTGGTAAATTCAGTACATATTTTATTAAAACAAAACAAAACAAAACACTTGAGCATGCGCTAGGCCAGGCATGGTGTTGTTTCTGGGGATACAAAAATGAATAGGTCAAAATCATGGACCATTATCTGGTATAGGGAGAGAGATAAATAGGAAATATAGAGTGAGGAAATATAGAGTAAGGAAACAATCTCAGTGCCACTCCATAGTAGCAGTTAGATAAATCCAGAAGGGAAGATGCTCCATAGGAATACTAGTTTGACCTCTTCAGCACGTTTGTCTCCTATAAAAAAGTGAGGTGAGACAGAGTTGTGCTGGACTAAGAGACATTCTAAAGGTTTAACAGACATTATAACCAAATGTATATGTTGATCTGGGTACTGGTTTGGACAAAGCAGTTCAAAGGACATTTTTGGGACAATTAGGACAATTTGAATATAGACTGTATCAAGACTGTATCAGAGGAAATGAAAATTTATTGACATAGAAAGGTAGAGGATAATAATTGAAAAATTCATATTGTGAAATAGCATGTAAGTTAGGGAGATCAACTTTTTAGACTCAGTTGAGAATACAGCTCTAGCAGATGAAAAACTTTAGATTGCACACATATGTGTTATTAAACAAACATGTTATGTATATTTTTGCATATTACATGTTTATGCATGTATGCTATTTATTACATATTATATACAGATATTAAATATTATTACCTCATTATACATATACCCATTACATATGTGCCATTTAACATAAATATATGAAAATAGGAGTTTACTTGAAATTATATATTATTTACTTTTCCATTACATAAATGCTATTATTTGAACTTAGGAATAAAAAGAGAAAAAGAAAAAATCCTAGCACCAGGGTCTTACAAAATCCCAACCCCATTCACCTGCTAGGGAGCTTTGCTCGGAGCAAAGGCAACCAAAAAAAATTACTAAAAAAACAGATGAGGGATGCTGAAGAGGGAGCCTGAGAGAGAGTTGGAGCAACCAGTAGAAAGATTAAATCCACCCTAAATCTGAAAACATTGTAAAAGTGTCTGAGTAGATCAGAGCAGGACTGCAGGAAAGCGATTTCAAATTATACCCCATTTAAAGGATAAGCTACATTATTTAGATGAACAGACTTGTTTTAAAGACAGCATTAAAGAATCAAGCATGATTTAAATCAAAATCTTGTTTTTAAAAATTAACAAAAATTAAACCACTAAATAATTTGCTCAAGAAAGAAATGGGGAAACACAAATATATAAAATAAGAAATTATAAAAGGAAGTAACCACTGAAACACAAGAAATGAAAAAAGAATTATATATTGTATTTGTAGACAATTTTGAAAACCTAAATGAAATAAAAAATTTTCTAGGGATATACAGATTATCAAAACTGATCCTGTTTGAAAGTCTTAAGAGTTCAAAAAGAGTTAGAAAGCCTTAAGAGTTCAAAAAGAGTTAGAAAGCCTTAAGAGTTCAATTTTTGTAGAAGAAATAACCTTATTAAGAAACTACACTACAAACAAAACAAAACATGAAGCCCGTGTTTTTGCATATTGATGCAAAAATTCTAAACAAAATGTTAGCAAAGAGAATCCAATTTCATATTAAGAAAATAATACACAATGACCAAATGAGATTTATTCTAGGATTGCAAAGAAGTCATTAATATCATGTACCACATTAATAAATCCAAGGGAAAATTAAATGATTATACTGACTGGCTAAATCTTTGGAAAAAATTCTACTTTAATTCATGATTAAAAACAACCAAGGAAATAGAAATTGAGGGATACTTTGCCAAGATGATAAAAAATATATATGTTTGTCCTAAAGCCAATATCTTTTTTATTTCTTTTACTTTTTTAAAAAAATCAATTAAAATGTTTTATGGTGACATTGGTTAATGAAATTCAGCCAGTATCTTTTTTAAATCAAGAAACACTAAAAGCATTTTCAATAAGATCAAGAATAAGGTAAGAATGCCAGCTGTCTCTGCTACTATTTACATTGTATTAGAGTTATCAGTCAATGCAACTACACAAATCAATCAGAGGCATAGAAATGAAGGAACAGAACTATCATTTATAGTATAATGTTATGTCAAATCAAATTATTTAGTGGTTTAATTTTTGTTAATTTTTATCAAGAATCAGTGATAAAACTAACTCAACAACAAAAGGATTCAGTTAAGTACAGGTTGTAAAATCAACATACAAAATTAAGCAGACTTCTATATGCAAACATTAAATAGAGAACATAATAGTAGAGAAAATACTATTTACAATAACAGCAAAGATTACATACATAGGAATAAATTTAAGAAGAAATGTGCAAAATCATATACAAGTAAAATTTTAAAACACTCCTGAAAGATACTAAAGATTTGAACAAATGGAAAAACATCTCTTATTCTTCCCTCTCACCCAGCATTTTTGAGATATAATTGACATATACCATTGTGTAAGTTTAAGGTACGTAATGTGATTATTTGATGTATATACATATTATGAAATTATTACTTCAATAAGGTCAGTTAACATATCCCCTCATATTTACAATGTTTTGTGTGTGTTGAGAACTTAAGAGATTTACTCTCAGCAACTTTCAAATATACAATATAGTATTGTTAGCTTTAGTAACCATGCTGTACATTATATCCACAGAAACTTATTAAACTTATAACTGAAAGTTTGTACCCTTTGAACCAATTCCTCTTCCCCTCAACACACCTGCCCCTAGCGACCATCAATCTACTCTCTGTTTCTATAAGTTTTATTTTATTTTTTTTTGAAACCACATATAAGTGGGATCATACAGCATTTGCCTTTCTGTTTGACTTATTTTACTTATACTGCCCTCTTGATTCATTTATGTTGTTGGAAATAGCAGTATTTCGTTCTTTTTATGGCTGAATAGTATTCCATTGTATGTATACCACATCTTCTTTATCCATTTTTCCATCTGTGGACACTTAAGTTGTTTCCATGTCTTGACTATTGTGAATAATGCTGCAGTGAACATGAGGTTGCAGATATCTTTTCAAAATATTGATTTTATTTCCTTCAAATATATTCCCAGGAGTGGAATTGCTGGATTATAGGGTTCTATTTTTAATTTTTTTGTACTGTATTCCATAGTGGCAGTACCAGTTTACATTCCACTAACAGTGCACAAAGATTCTTTTTTTCCTCCACATCCTCATCAACACTTGTTATTTCTTATCTTTTTGATGACAGCCATTCTAGCAGGTATGAGGTGATATGTCATTGTGGTTTTGATTTGCATTTTCCTGATGATTAGTGATGCTGAGTACCTTTTTTGTGTACCTGTTGACCATGTGAATATCTTCTTTGGAAACAAGACATCTACTATTCTTGGACAGGATGACTTAAAGTTATAAAGATGTCACTTTTCTCTAAATTAATTTATAAACCAAGTGTAATCTCAGTAAAAATGCCAACACATTATTTTATAAAGTTAAACAAGTTTACCCTAGAATTCTTATGGAAAAACAAATATTCAAGAATGGCTAGGGAAACATGGGAAAAAAAATCTGTGAGTGGGGAAACTAGACTTACCAGACATTAAAACATATTCTAACACCTTTATAATTAAAACAGTGTTGTACTGGTACATGAATAGAGAAACAGACAAGTAGACAAGAATAGAAATTCCAGATTTAGCCCTAAATGCATATGGAAATCTAGTACTTGACAAAGACAGCATCTCTAATCATTAGATAAAGATGGACGTTTAATAAATGATGCTTAGACAACTGTGTAGCTATTTGGAAAAAGATAAAGTTAAATCTGTATCTCACACTATCCGAAAGAACTCTAAATGGTTAGGGACCTAAATGTACAAAAATAAGATATAAGTACAAAAATAAAATATATATGAATCCCTGTTACATCTTAAATAAGAAAGGCTTTCTATGATGACTCAAATTTGAGTGCCAATAAAAAAAAGATTGATAAATTTGACTACATAAAAATAAAATACCACATGATAAGTAACACCATAAATGAATTTAAAAGATATCTGACACATTGGGATAAAATATTCACAATATGTACCACAGACAAAGGGCTAATGTTCTTAATATATAAAGAACTCTTAAAAATCAAGGGAGAAATAACTGAAAACCCAATAGAAAAATGAGCAAAAGGCATGAACAGAAAATTCATAAAAAAAAATAAAAATAAAAATGGCCATCAAATACATGAACAAATGTGCAAATTCACTCATATTTAGAGAAATGCAAATTTAAGCAGCATTGAAAGCTGTTTCTCTCCTAAGACTGGCAAACATTTAAAAAATATAACATTAAAAAATATATTCTGTTGGCACAGCTGTGGGGCAACACACTTTCATACGTTGCTGCTGGGAATGCAAATTGATACAACCCTCTGGAGGGATGTTTGGCAACACCTAATAAAATTACAGATGCATTTATCTTTCAATCGAGCAATTCCCCTTGTAGGAATGTACACTGAAGGTATGCCTCTAGCAAAACAAAAATTTATATGCAGAAGGTTACTCATTATAGCATGGCTTGTAATTATAAAATATTGCAAACAACTAAAATGTCTATATATGGGTAAGTCATTAAATAAGGTATGGTACTTCCACGTGGAATACTATGCATCTGTTAGAAAAAAGAATGAGGAAGATATCTGTGAATTGATAAGGTATAAATTTCAAGACATGCTGTTTAGTTAAAAAAAGCAAAGGCCAAAAGAGTGTCTATAATATTCTACCCTTCATATAAGAAAGATGGTGATCCAAGAAAACACACAGGTATGTGCTTATTTGTGCAAAAAATGTAGGCTAAAAAAGAAAGTAATTGGTTATTTATAGAGGGTTGGTGGGAAGCAGATGGAAAGAAGTGGAGAATGGGATTCAGGTAGCAGGGATGTGATATACTTCTCTGAGTTCATCTTTTTGTATAACTCTAACTCTTAGAACCGTAGTAATATTTTATATACCCCTCACCCCCAAAATAAAAAATTAAAACCAATCAGAATATAGATGAAACCCCAAAATGGAATACGGATACTAATAAATTAACTTAACAGTATTACAAATGAATAACCTAACCACACTGAAGTGGATGGGAAAGAAAACAACTAATTTAAATGTGTTTGAGCAACTTGATCAACCTATCTTGATTGAATACTGCAAGGCTAAAAGCCAAAAGAATTGGACATAAATGCTGTTCCAAGTATCAAGGTCAAATGAATTCTCTTAGTTTGTTATGAGCTTCTTTGGCTCTTCTTCTAGAGTCACTTAGCTGTCCCTACTTCTGTATCTTATGCCATGCTCCTTTTTGCATTTTTTTTTTTCTGAAATGAACCCTCAAATATAATTTTCATTTAAGATGCATTTATGGAAAATATTTTTTGCTATTAACTCTTCAAATAGTGCCTCTTTTTTATTTTTGCTATTTTCTCTAGGAACTCTAATTCAATGTACCTTTTTTGTCTCTTAATCTTTATTTTTATATTCTAATACTTGCCACTATATGTTTCATTCTGGGTAGTTTATTTAGCTCTATCTTCTACATCACTAACAATTTCTGCAGTTATAGCCAATCTGCCATTTAAAATTTTAATGATTATATCAAATACTTCTAGATGTTCTATGTGGTTCTTTTGAAAATTCGCCTGGTCACATTTAATAGTCTTGTTTTTTCATTATACATTCTACCCCTCCTTTATTGTTATAAGTATTTTATATTTCACTCATGATAATCCTAATATCTGTGAAGTCTGTGGATTTATTTGTAGTGTGTTGTTTTTTGCTAACTTTTGCTTATGGTAATTTGCTTTTTCAGGAGTTAGTGATTAAAAAAAAATAAGTTAGCTTACATTCTTTGGAGGGATTACTTGAGGCCTGTGTTGTTTTGGTGTTTCCTCCTGTCAGGTTCTGGGGCTTTACAAAGCTGGGACCACTTTAAACTACATTTCTAGTTTTGGCTCTATATAGATGGTGCAAATTCTAACTCCAAACCAGTATGAGGGTAGGGTCGCATTTAGAAATTCTCCTAGGAGACCACCCCTCGCCCACCCTGCCACCCACCATCCATCTAAATTAAGGCCAAAGCATACAGGCTTCAATACCGTCTCCCTTTAGGGTGGTTTTTGCTTTTTGTTTTTGTATTTCCTTTAGGGGGTCCTGCATTTGTTCAAGAGCCTTAATCTGACCTCTCATCTTTACAAGAACCAGTTTTTCTCTTTCACCTTTTACAGGGCCCAGATCTGTCTTCTGTAAAAACTTAAGGTCTAGGCCATGATAGATCAGCCGTTGCCTCTATGATAAATGCCAGCTTCAGAGCTTGCTTACCTCTCTGAATTTTTGCTTTCTTTTCATTTCTGCTCTATGAGAACTTTCTTTTTTCTCTACTCAGCCAAACATATAAGGAAATTAAAACAATTCTATTCAGCATTTTGTTCTGTTCTAAATTGGGAGGATTTCTCTGGACAGTGCATCTGACTTATTGCCTTACAGTTTCATTTTGTATGGATATATATATCCATCCATTGCAATGTCTTGAAAGGGAGAAAAAGTCAATGTATTCCATCTGCCATAGTGAACTCCTTGCTCAATCAGACCATTTTAAATTTGTGTTTTAAAAACTCATGAAATTTTGTGCTGGAAAATTCTGATGAAAATGTTCAACATGTAGGTGCAGGATACTTTTACTCTGACATTATGATAAGAATTTGACTTCACAATTTTAACTATAAGATCATGTTGACTTTATATTATAATTTATAGTTTTTTCATCAGAATTAAATCAATCCTGAAGATTTTCTTTGAAAAAGTTAATATCTTAGTCAGTTTGTTCTACCATACAGTTAAGTGATTTCTAATTTAAAAAAATTATTTACTGAAACTTTTTCATCAAAATAATTTCTCTTCCACTTAATCTATACAAAGAAGTTTTGAAGACAGTCAGGGTCCCCTCTCTCCCCACATGAGATTATGTCTTCAGTTGTGAGTTTTCCTTTAGGACATTGTTTCTAGCAAGCACAATTTACCAAGTTGAAATTTTGCAGTCTAATATTTATAATTTGCAGTTCAACCATTGTCACTTTTGTTTTCTATGAATTATTTTTGTCAGTAATAATAAATGTTACTAGATGAATTGAATTAGAAAATAATTTATACTTGTTTCTTCGTCAAATCTTGATACAATCAAGAGCCGTTTCTCTGTTATTTCAGAATGACTTAGTTTTTCAGGTTTATTTTGTTATAGAGTTCTTCCGTATTCTGATTAGTTCGTGTACCTTATACTAAATGCTCACACTAGTTGTGGTATCAAAGGATGAACAGAAAGATCAAACAGAAGAAACAAAATGTTTTCACCATTGAAGTGGTAAGTTAAAATGGCAGGGTGAAACAAAGACCTACAATGTCTTGTTTGTATGTTTCATACTATTTCAATAAGAATTTTTACAGAAACTAGAGGATTTGGTTGATAAAGGTAACCTAAGCTATTCGTGTCAAAGCTAGAGGTTGAATGGAGGGGAAACTTTTAATTTTTTTTTCTCAGAAAGTTGAAAAACACTTTCTGATAGAAAAAAAAAAAAAAGACAGTTATGTAATGTCTTGCTAATATGTAGCTAGATTTAGGCAATCTGGAACTTCAATAGAGAAATACCCTGATGACTGTAAGTACCTGAAATACTGTTTTTGACTCAAGGAGATTAAAGTTCTAGAGACTGAATTTCCTGAATCATCTAGGGTGTTTGCTAAGAATGGAAAATCTTAAATTTTATACCACAGAATTCTGATTCAGTAACTTTGGTGTGGATTCCAGGAACTGGCATTAAACTCACCTGGGGTAGAGTTTAATAAACACTAAATTTGAGAATAATTACTAGGCGTATGCACACCAGATCAAAGTTGGAATATCTCCAAGAGAAGAATTCAGGGTGACATAGATATATTTTAATTATGTATAGAAATAAAATCCAGGATAAATTAAAATGAGACTGATAACAATTTAGGCTAATGTATCTTATTCACTTAAGTATCTTAGCCTTTAGGACTCCTCACATCTTATTCAACTCCTCAAGTTTTGGTTTAGTTAATTCAATGAAGAGCTATATTTTTGCCATGTATGTATGTATGTATGTATGTATGTATGTATGTATGTATGTATGTATATATGTATGTATGTATATATGCATGCATGTATTTTAAGAAAAGTTGTAAGTTTATATGTCAAACTAGGCAAATCATGACTATAGATGAGGCCAGCGCTTTTCATAGGCTATGGATGAACTCTAGTGTCATATGAAATCTTCATAGGTAGTTCGTGAGGAAAATAGATTCATCTTCATATATCTTTGAAACAGTGAGTTCAATAAGGTTAAAAGTTTTGTCTTTATAATCTTTAAAAGTGAAAATTATTCTCCAAGAGGTACATATATTAAGGATTTCTTTTTAATATTCTATTTTTAATATTGTAAAGCAATAAAGGAAATACAATTCAAATTTAAAATAAAAAAGATTCCAAGTACATAAGTAGCATAATATCATTAAGAGAAACTTAAATAAAAAAAGAATTTACGCATAAATCTACAAGAGACAATAGTCCAATTATTTATGTTTTCATACTAATTTTCTTTCTTGAGCCACAAAAAGGATTGCTTAAGAAGATTTTTTTGGTCAGGAAACTTTTTTTTTAAATGGAATATCTAGTAACATACATGGAATATTAGTGTTCTCAGGAAAACAGTTTGTGGCCTCCTTGTTGAAACCTATGCTACACGTCTATAGGCCATGGCAATATACTAAAAAATCAGGTTCAGATCTTCAGAAAACTGAATCTATAAGCTTTCACAAAGTGGAGTGAATACCAACTTTATGGGTTTACTTTTATAACCGAGTGTATTTTTAAATCTTTCATATGTACTAGATTGTAATCTGAATGCAGACAGGCACCATGTCATATATAAACAACGTATTTTATCATTCTTACATGTCAACGTGATTCATTTTAGGTATAGTAATACTCAGTATACATGGAAAATAGCAATAATCACTTCTACATTGTTGAAAATCATCAGATGAAAATAGGGGTGTGTGTAAGAATTTGAGTAGAATATAACAAAAGAAAAAATCTACTTGTCTTTCTTTTTTCCTTCAAGCGTACCATTTTTCAATATCTTACAAATCATTTCTCCATCTTATATTCTTCATAAATACAGCAAACTTCAAAACTTCCTATGTAGCTTTTTCCTTTAGGCAGAACTTTTGAGATATGTTAGAAATTGCTAAAGATAAAATAATTTTTAGAAAAATCTAGACTTTTGCTGTCATTTTCTTTAGGAAACGAAGGTGAAGTTCTGAAAGTTTAAAGGTAACGGTGTATCAGTAATCAGATATTCAGATGATTTTACTCTTTCCTCAATTTTGGATAAAAATATTCAGGTAAAATAGGTATCAAATTCAACTCAGTGTATGAATACTGTGTAGTAAGAGCTAGGGATATGATGGTGATAGGAATATAGAGCTACCCTCACGGATCTTAGCAGGTAAGATAGACATTTAACAAATAATTGTGTGTGCAATAAATACTTTGAAATGGAACTACAAGGTGTTTATCTATTTTGCCTAGTTAGGAAAGAGTTCCCTTGGAGTAGATATTTCAGCTAACTATATTTTAGGAGACTGTTAATTATAGTGATGATGAGGAGAGAGTAGAATGCTAATATTAGGTCAAAGGCCTAGAGGCAGGTGAGAGAGAGAGAGAGACAGAGAGAGAGAGGTTTCCTCCAGTTACTGACAGAAGCCTGATATGATACAGCATAAAATGGGAGAGTAGCAGGTGGAGTAAAAGGAAACAGATTATTGAGGGCCTTGTAGGCCATTTTAAGAATTTTTTTTACTTTATTGTAAATGCAATGGATAGTCGTTGAAAGGTTAAATCAAGGGAGGTTCCATATGTCATCATCATACTTATGATTTTGAAAGATCATTTTGTCTAGAGTGTAGAATGAGGAAGCCAAAGCCTTGAGGGTAGTGTAGATGCAAGATGTTGGTTCCTTAGATTTGGCTAATTACTATGGGAATGGAAAGAAATGTGCAAATTGAGAGATAATTATATAGAATCAATAGACTTGATAATTGATTAGAGCTGAGAGGTAACAGAGGGGAGGATTTAAAGATGACTCATCGGACACTGATGATTACATCCAACTAGATGATCAGTAGAGCTGTTTCTGAATGTGGGAGACCCTGGTGGAGAATAAGATTTTATTTTTGTTTTTGGAGATGAAACCATTTACTATTTCATAAAAATAAGAAAAGTTAAGCTGTTCTTTTGGTGGGCTTTTTTGGATTCTTTGATTATTTGTTATTAACAAATTGAAGAGTGAACAGTTTTGAAAATTTCCATTGTGGAAAATGGGGAAACAATCTGGATAGGAAACAGTAATGGCTAGTATTAAGGCTGCTAATCACTAATTTATAATAATGCAAATCTTTTCTGTTATGCGATTTTACTTTAACCATGTTCAGTACCCAAGATACTGGTATAGGTTAGACAAATAATTTTCACCCAGGACTAGAGGTTTTCTGCACTTGATGGAATGAAAATGGGGAAAAAGAGTTTAGGATTTTATATATATGGGTCAGGAACTGAGGAATAAAAGCTGTATGGGGAAGAAAATTAATACAAAAAGGAGCTTGTGGATGGCAATGAAGTAGAGAAATCAGTATACTGGAGTTGCCCATGGAGTCAAAGTACATATATGGTGAGGATAGAATATAGTGACAAAAGGGTGGAGTATATTTATTTATGACACAATAGATCAGTTTTGAATGATGACAGGGTTTGGAGAGTGGGCACAATATAATAGAAGACAGAACTGCTGCCATCCTTTTCTTGGTTTATTTTTTAAATCTTGATACCATAGTATCTCCTTTAATTCTTTTTCTTCTGCCCATTTCTCTGCTTCTCTTTATTCAAAACTCATGACAGGGATTATAGATTTACTGTCTATATCTTCTCTAATCCTCTCTTGAACTCACTCTTCTTCCCTACAATACACTAAACCTGTCCTGTCAAGATCCTGTCAGTATCACCAATGACCACACATTGATCTCCTGCCAGACTTTATCTAACTCAACAGCAGCCATTGACAGAGCTGATCCTTTCTCCTCAAAACACTTTTCTTGGCTTCCAGAATACTATAGCCTTTTGATCTGCCTCCTGCCTCACTAGGTATTTCTTCTTAGTCATCTTAGCCTAGGTCCTCCTTTTTATTTTCTCCAATATCTAAATGTTGGAATGTCCCTTGACTCAAGCTCTAGTCCTGCTTATTCCTTCCCTGTGGTACCCTATCATTCTCTTTTCTGTTTTTTTTTTTTTTTTTCCTGTCTGTACATACTCCCTGGATTATTTTGTGCAGTACCGTGGCTTAAATGTTATCTGTATAATTCCAACTTCTAAATTTATATCTGTATCCATGATTTTCCTCTTGAACTGTAGACTTGTAAAACTAGGCTACTCAATATTTACTTGGGACATCTAACAAGCATTTCAAATTTACCACATCCATTACTGAACCCCTTGTGCTCTGCTGCAAACCTGCTTCTCCCACTCTTCTCTGTTTTAATAAATAGACTCTATTCTTCCAATAGCTCAGGCTAAAATAACAGATTATTTTTCTCTCAAAGCCTTCATTTAATCCATCAGCAAAATCTCTTGCCCCCTGCTTTCAAAATATACCCAACAATTTCTCATTGTTCTGACCAGTATTACCCTAATCCAAGTGATAATCATCTCTGCCTTGAGTGTTTAATAGCTTCCCGTTCACACGGTAGCCAGAGGGACATGTTGAAATAAAAGTTGTATGACATTTCTCTATTAAAATCCTTCTTGTGACTTCTCTCGCTCTTAAAAGCCCAAGCTCTAAATAATATGTCCTGTACTATATTTCCGACATCATCTACAATCTCAATTCACCTTTGTTCATTCTGCTCCAGCCTTTCTGAATTTTTTGCTGATTCTTGAACACATATAGCACATTCCTGATCTTCACTTTCTGTTCTCTTTTCCTGGAATATTTTACCCCTGGATAGTTACATGGCTTGCTTAATCTCTTTCTTCAGGTGTCTGACTAAATTTCACTTCATTACTGACCACTTGATATAAAATATCTTTCTGCACTCTTCATCTCTTTACCTTACTTTATTTTTCTCCAAAGCACTTATTACCACCTGACGTATATATTTATTTTGTTCATAATAATACTCTTGTATTTTTCCCTTTATACTTGAAAGTAAGCTCCTTTAGAATAGGAACTTTGTCTATTATTATTTTTTCACTCGCTGCTATAATCCTTGCACTTCTCAATACATTTTTGTTGTATGAATAAATATATACATATTTTTTGAATGGCTGCATCAAACAGAAGTAAAAATGCTAATCAAGAATAAGATGGACCCGAATCCTCAGCCCAGCTCTGGTACTTACAGGCTCTGGAAATTTAGGCAAGCCATTTAATTTCTTTGAGCTTTGATTTTGTTATCTGTAAAATATGACAGCTGGACAGTATGAATTCCAAGGATGTTTCTATCATTCTTTGATCTCTTTCACAGATGACTTAGTCACCATATATGGCAAGATGTCTGCAGGATGAGGTTGGGGAGGCACACCGTAGGGTGGCATGTGCTGGTAGTACATGGCTGCTTTGTTCAGGCATCTGTTAAATACTTGAGAAATTCTCGGAATGTGGTTTAAAACATTTTACTACATGCATCAGGATCATAGGTTTTTCCTGATATCAAGGAATGAAACTGATTAAGTACCCAAAATGATGCCTTTTCTTTTTCACAACTAATATTGCCAGGATATGAACTTTGACTTAGGAGTGATTTAAAAATCACAACTATTTATAAATGAACAAAATTGATGGTGTAGACTCCCCAGGGTTCAGTATCAAAGATCATCAAAGAAACACAGTATTTTAAGACTAAAATTCCTTAATAGCTAGAGAGTACAGACAGAATTAAACTGTGTTAACTATGTTATTTTATGCACTTTGGGCTTTCTCTACGGATTGTACCTCAGTGAATTCTCTTGGCAGACTGGTTGCTTCTTCCTTAATAATTTCCAAACCATTCAGATTCTGTGTTTCATTTCTCTTCTCTACAGCATTTTACAGATGATATCTTCTTATAACATGAGCTTCATAACTCAACACAAATTGCTGAAACTGCAGCTTAAGAGGTTTTTCTTTAAAATACAGAGGACAGTGTTTAAATAGATTGTATCATGCAGCCCTAATAAAAACATTTATAAAGCAAGAATCCCAGAATTATTGAATATTCATACTATTATAAAGCAGTGGAGAAAATCACAATGAGGGAAGCATTTATTAGACCATTTCATAAAGTTGATGGACTATAAGAATACCCTCCAAGTTCACTATTATTAAGCTTCAATATTAACAGTGTCATATAGGTTTAGAAGAGAAATTGCTATTTCCAACTTAGTTTGGGGAAAAAGAAAGATTTAAAACATTCTTGAATTTTTTTTCCCTTACCCTTTGAGGTTATAAGCCTTTGTAGTTTAGAACTGTTAAGAAATAACATGTTATATGGTTTTATTTTGGGCTTAAAGGAATTGCTTTATGCTGAATTAGGGATATATAAAAAGAAGCAGATCATTAAGTTACAGATAGAGTCATTTGAAGAGTAACATATTTTTATTAAAAAATCAAAATGTAATTGGTCATTTGAGATGTTCTTTGTTTGAAATAACTTGCTGTCATCTACAGGATAGTGGGGAGTAGCTTGTGTTGCTCTTGTTAATGATGACTTTACTTGTGGATAAAATAAACAGTGGTAAATTATTATATAATCATTTTCATATTGCAATAAACTTTAATATATCTCGAATATATAGTTTTCATTGAGTTCTTAACCTCAACAGTGTGCCTAATTGGCCAGAAGTATTCAGAGGGTTGCCAGAAGGGGTGGTGGGTTGGGGAGATAGGGGGAGGGGAGTAGGTGAAAGGAAAAGGTACTGCAACAATGTTTAATTTTCATGTTTTCTTAGAGCCTCCCCTTCTGAATCATAAAATTATTTTTTTAAGAAATTTTTCTTTCATTTGCTTTTTGACAAAATTCTTTCTTCTGTAATCTTTTCTAGCCCAGTAGACTTTGTATTTATTCCCTTTTTCTCTCTCCTTGTATTTCAAACAAGTATAGGCTACAAAGTCTTTCAGGAAGTGGTTTATCAGTTAAAAGATGAATGAACGGTGAGAACTTGGGCAAGGTAAGGCTGCCTGATTTCTTTTCTGCACTATTATCCCAATGTGTCCAGAGTGTGCTTCCATCCTTACCCTACTCATTAGTGTTGAACTACTCATATCACAAGTTTACTGTGTTTCTGGTGCTTGTGTTTTGATTCGTATTGATCAGGAGTCTCCAGTTCTCAAACTATAAGATTTTGGGAATTGATTTGGCTACCTTGGAAAACTGCAGTAGCCTTTGAGTCCACCAGGACTCTATTTAGCATGGGAAGAATTAGTTCTTTGATTCAGTGATCATTTAGGAATGCCAATGTGCTGGCTTACTTCATATACAGCTGCTCTTAACAGTAAACATTTAATAAAACTGAAAATTATTGAATATCCACTCAATTTAATTGTACTTTCACTACTTGATTAGGAAGTGAATGAGAACTTCCTAGATGTGTAATCCTTCCCCTCCAAGAAGGAAAAAGAAACTAACCATATTCTCATAGCATCCAGCACATACCACTAGTTGGGCACTCACAGTATTTTCTTAGATTAAGTACCTGTCTTTATCATCAGGCCATGAAATCCTTGCCAGCAGATCCTTGAATTTTCTTTCAATCATTTTCTTCTAATCCAGGGCTTGCTACATACTGAAAAACAAATATTTTTGGAGCACAAAACTATATCATTAGGCTTCCTTCAAAGCCATGATCCTTTCTACCTCCTGACTTGGAGCTCCTGTGATTTATTTTAGAAGTTTTGTGGATGGTGATCCTTTTTAGTTCTTTATAATACCTATGATTCAAAGGCACAGAAAGTGGAGTATTTTTTGCTCAGCGAATTTTAGTTAGAATGAAGGATTAATACTGAACCCTTTCGGTGGCTTTATATTATTTCACAGTAAGGACGAACATGTACCTCCTACTTGTGCAGCTGTACTACATGCTCTCCTAACTTGCTGTTGGACCACTGGCCTTTCACGTCTTCAGACAAACCATGTTTCTTCCTTCCTCAGTCTTCATACACACTATTTTCCTTGCCTGGAATATAATTCCTTTGTATTCTTACCATCCTGCAGACATTTACCTTGATAATTAATATTCATGATTTGGATTCCACCTGGGAACAGGGAAGCCTTTCCTGATACCCTAGAAGAGGTCATGTTCCCTAGTTGTGCTATATTTTACCTTTTCTACATTGCACATACTACAGTTTTTTTTTTATAGTAGTCCCTCTTCCCTGTATCAATGGGGGGATACATTCTGAGACCCTCAGTAGATGCCTAAATCCACAGATAGTACCAAATCTTTTATATACTATGTTTTTCCTGTCTACACATACCTATGATAAAGTTTAGCTTATAAATTAGGCACAGTAAATGATTAAAAATAAGTAATAAAATAGAACAATTATAACATGCCGCAATAAAAGTTATACAAAATGTGGTCTCTCTCAAAATGTCTTATTTTACTGTACTCACTTTTTCACTTAAAGAAAGCACTTTATGGCTTCTCTTTGGCATATACGAATTGCTAGCACTTTGGAGCTACTATTAAATAAGATAAGGATTACTTGACTACAAGAATAGTGATACCATGACAGTCAATCTGATAACCAAGATAACAGCTACTGAGTGACTAACAGGTGGGAAGTGTATACAGCTTGGATATGCAGGACAAAGGGATGGTTCACATCCCGGGCATGACGAAGCAGGATAGAATGAGATTTCATCATGCTGTTTGAAATGGGATGCAATTTAAAACTTATGAATTGTTTATTTCTAGAATTTTACATTTGATGTTTTCAGACCACAGTTAACCAACCATGGGTAACTAAAACCATGGAAAGTGAAACCATGAATAAGGGGGACTATTGATTATTTTTGTTTCTTTTGCAGGACTGTAAGTTTCAGAAGGGTGAAGACTACGTCTTATTTTGTTTATCATTGTATGCTCAGTGTCTTGTATAGTCCCTGGCACAGAGAAAACACTCATCAAAAATTTGTTAGAATGTATAATTTGTTAGAAAAGTAAAATTCTGTTTTTATTTTTCTGGCACAGCAGATTTTATAATTTTTACATGAATGCAGTAAGGAAGTCCTCTATATAGACAGAACTGAGTTCATTCTAGTTAATCTGTCCAAATACCTAGCTGTATTCCCTTTAACCCTTACATGTCAGATGCATTGGCTTAGAGCAGCAACTAGACACAGGAAGATTTTTCTTTCCTTATACTGTTGCATCATCAGTAATATTCACTCATTCCTCATCTTCCCTGCTACCTGTATACTCACTCTACTCCATAATTTTGCTACTTTGAGGTTTCAAGGTAATGCCTCAACCCCAGTATTGCTTCTACCTGGTGAGAAATTACTAGAGAAATTTTGAAAAATAAGTCTTGCAATTCTGACCACCTCAGGCTCAAATAACTGAAATTAGTATAGCTTAAATTCGTACTTCAATTGTGGAACTCAATCTTTCTAGTTTATGAAGAACTATTTATAAATAGAAGTAACATTAACTGTACTAGTGAAATTGAGAATATTTTTGAACAAAGACTCAGCTAAAAGAAACTGATAAATATTAATAGTTTATTTGCTCAGTTTGTGGATATATCTGACTGGATGTCCAGACGTATTTTTAAATGTACACTTTTCTCTTAGACCTGTTCACAGCACAGTCTTACCTAATAAGTCACGAACAATAATTTGATCCTTTACTTAAAATCTTCCTTATATGAATTGGGGCCAATCTTCCTTGGAGAGAGAAGGGACACAGCTGGGCATTGACAGAGGTCAGGTGGAGTGCAAGCTAAAGAAAAGCGGAGGGTCTTCCACCCTGTTCTCTGGGGAACATTTTCTCAGTCTCTGTGTTTTTCAAAATCTGGCACTGCTCTTCTGATTGGGGAAGGTGAGGAGGCTGTTTCCAAATATCCTGCATGGCTTCTTGGAAGAAATAGGAAAGAAAGTGGCTTCACCTCTCTGTGGACAGAGTCTCAGAGAATTGGCACCCTAATAAGACAGCTGTAAAGTAAGCAGCTCGAGTGGGCAATTTGTTTTAAAGAAACATGAGAGCTGCTTTCAGAAGTATCTGTCTCTATCTTAGGTTAAGATGCTGACATCTCTTTTGCTGTAGCCTGATGCATGATGTTCACTGTTGGTCCCTGTGTTGGAGGCTGTGCCTGTACCAGTGTGGTACCGGTATAGCAATCCAGAAATACAAAGTGAGCTGTTGTAGGGTAATCTTACCTCGGGTTGTTAAGACTTCAGGGTCATGCCACTGCTGAATCCTCCTGCCAATTCCATCCCTAATATTCAGAGCTGAGCCAAGCTTTTTATGATTCTGCCTCAGAAGCAATTGTACCTAGGGAGTCATCCTGGCTGAAATGGTTGTTTATCAACCTGATTGAAGATGCTGTGAGACAGAACTGGATGGTAAGACAAGGTTAGATAAGGAAAGACTAGGCACATGCTAAGATAGGAGAAGCTAACAGCATTGACAGAATCAATAGTACTACTGTGGGACATTTCTTGGGGTAGTGGAAAGTGCCTGGGGAAGCTGGGCACTAGGCGGTGATCCTGCCAGGGGCTAGTTTTGCCAATGGTGGGAAGTTACTCTTACTACCCTGTTTTTCCCAGATGGAAATCTTATTCTTTTTTTGCATGCTTATTATGACAGGCACTTTATATATGTCTCAAATCCTCACAACTCTAAAAGGTTGGAGCCCTAGGCTTACATATCTGTAAGTCTCTGTGCCAATCTCATGTACCCTGAGTTGCCTCTCACTTCCCAGGTCTAGATATATGACACAGCAGGTTTAGGATCTGGCTTCTGAAGTAGCCATTGGGGAGCTGGAAGTATAGGGGAATTAGCTCTGCATGGGAGTGAGATGGGAGATGGGGATTAGTACCAGGTGGACACTGTAAGATTTCTTTTTTCCCTCTATGAGCTGCTCCATGGTACAATTTCTCTTTGCAAGACTTCCAAATGAATATCCAGTGCTGAGAGACAACCTGTTGGGGCTCTTCATGGCTTTAGTGACACCAGTATAATTATGCATAGCACTGCATTGCTTTACATGTTTCTTTGCTCCCCTCTATTTTCTTTTCCTCACTACTTCTCCTAAATAAAGGGCTTCTACCTTTTATAACATCTAATTCTATCCACAATTTATTGATATTTACAAAAGATGCTTTATTAGCAGTGGATTATAGTTTATTTATTTTTCTATCATGTCATGCACAAATATTTTAGACTGCCGAATACTGAAAGAAAGCAGTTAATTACTTAATTTATGTTTTTACCTTTTATACAATCCTAGAAATCAGGAGCCATTTTTATAGCTCACATGTCACTTATCACAGAGCCTGGCATATTCTCAATAAATGTTTCTTGAATGAAGGAATATAAGAAGTATCAGGCTACTAAAATTTAGAATCAACCCAGTTTTTCTTTAGTTTTTATCCCCTTCAGATCATATCTTAAGTTTTCTATATAACTTATTCTTATACACAACTTTTGCTATTGAAATTTTTAACCTGGAGAGAGTTGATTGTGTTATTTAAGTTTTTCAGAAATTCTTGTTATAGATCAGATTGATTTTTAAATTGCTTTGTAGAGACCCAATGAATTTTGCAATTGAGGTCATAGATTTGTAGAAAGGTATTATCTCAGTAGGATTATAGTTATTGCTCAATATTTTTCAGCTGCTGAATATTAAAAAAGAAGAGACATATCAACAAGCCTATACCAGTGAACAGCAACTAAGAAGTAAATTCTTTAGCTTCAATAATGCTGCAGTTTGCAGTGATGAGTCAGTAGAGTTGTTCACATTTCAATGTTAGCTATTTAACAGCCTTTGTAAAGATTATAGTTCTCTCAATGCAGCACCCTTTTTGGGACACTTTTGCATGGAAAACACTGTAAACACCCTGACTATTTGATATAGATGATGTTGCATGATTTTAATCTCTCATTCTACTTAAATGTCCATGAAGAAATATGGAAGTCTTTTCATTTGCCGGGAAATTATATAAGTTGCTCTGTTCTTGTATTAGTTAACACTAGCCGCTGTAAGAGATAAATCCCAGAACCTCAGGGGCTTTATCCAATAAGCATTTTATTTCTTGTTTGCACCAAAGTCTAATGTAGAGGCACATTGTCAGGTGGTTTTTTCCTTCAGCAATGACTCAAGAACTTAGGTGTCTGTTATCTTGTGGCTCTGCCACTTGCCGTCTTCAACAGGGTATGGGGTGGTAGGGAGGCTCTCACGGTCTAGTAGATCATTTCCATTCTAATCACCAAAAAGGGTAAATGAGGAAGGATATCACCTGTGAAAAGTTTTTATTAGCTATGCCTGGGAGTGGCATTTATCATTTCTGCCCCCATTCCACCAGCCAGTTATGTGGCCACATTTAAATGTAAGAAAGTTAGGAATTATGGACTGGCTGTGTATTCAAAGGGCTTTGGTGATGACTAGCAATCTCTGATATAGTTCCTAAAGCGTATTTTGATCCTGAAGGATTTGAGGGTAGCCTGGCTAGCTCAGTCAGTAGAGCATGAGATCTTAAAGGATTTGAGGGTATTTTTAAGAGTAATCATTTCTCAATATTTTCCTAATATTTTCCTTTCCAAGTCACATCTATCAATTTAATGTAAAAGCTGCTTGCTTGTCAATTGTAATTGAAAAAAATAAATAAATAAAGCTGCTTGCTCTATGGACAACAAAATGAGGTGGGTATCAGGCTGCATAGACAGAAATCAATTTCTAAATGATTGATAGATCTTGGGTAATTTTTTTTCTTTTTGACTCTAAGATATTTGATTTTTCAAGCTCCTGAGTGAAAATATATTTTTAAACAAGCAGATAAAGACAAATTTGCCTTGGATTTTCTCTGGTCAGAATTCTGTTTATCAGAGTCAAACTGCAACTTTAGAATCTGGGACTCTCAGAAATTTGGGAGTCTTCATGTGTAGTGTGAATGAATCATATCTCAATGAAAACAATGACTTATCAGATTTAATATTTATATGACCACAATTAATATTAAATATGATAATTTATAAATATAATTACAGGTTTTACAAAGCCACGCGATCTCAGTTTTAGGGATTTCTCACATAGATTTTGTCATTAGTTATCTAAATAATATGGACTAGCTTAAAATGTTTTGTGACAAGATAAGGTATTATTCATTATTTTTTCTTTATCGAGATATAATTGACAATAAAATTGTAAGATATTTCAAGTATAAAATGTGATGATTTCATATGTATTATGAAAGGATTCTCCCTTTAGAGTTAATGAACATATCCATTACCTCACATTTTACCTTTTTTTTCCAGTGAGCATATTTCAGTTCTCTTAGCAAGTTTTAATTATCCAATACAGTTTTACCAACTACAGTTACCATGTTATACATTAGATTCTCAGACCTTATTCATTTTATAATGTGGTATTACCCATTCTTGATTCAAATATATATTCATTCATGCAAAAATGAATAAGACAGTATTTTCTCTTAAAAGCTCTACTCCTATATGTGAGACAGACAATAAATACAATGCAGTGTGGCAGATTTTACTGTAGAAGAATGAACAGAGTGTAGTTAAAACAGAGAAAATTGGGTTTTGAAAGATGATTAGAAATTTAGTCCCTAAGAAAAGGGGAAAGAACATTCCTCCTAGAGATAAACACCAAATGCAAAAGCCCTAGGGTCATGAAAGAGAATAGTGTGTTTTGTGAATGTTGACTAGATCCATGTTGCTAGAAAGCAATGGAGATATTTGGTATTTTACAGTTCTCCGTTTGCCTCAACATACATTATGTTGTAGTGCTAACCAGAGTGTGACTAGGGTGGTGAGAAAGCCTTGAAATTTCATTAAATGAAAAATAATGGAGTATGCTTGAAGAGTCCTAGGGGGATGTATAGAATGAAATAAAACTTTGACAAGATATGAGCTATCTTGAAATACTTGAAGTAAATGTAATAAAGGGTATAATTTTAAGTCTATGGGGTCCAAAGGAAACACTACTAAGGGATGAAAGCTATTTCCTGTTAAAATGTGAAGACTTCCAAATTTGGAGCTGTCCAATAATAGAATAATTTACCTAAGTCTGGGTAAGCAGAGGCCAGATAATCCTTTGTCAGATTATTGTAAAAGAGATTATATATTGTCATTAAGATGTTTTGATTATGTTGATCTGCGTAGTATTTTAACATGAACTCTCTAACTGGACCGTGTGGATTTGAATCTGGGCTTCATGACGATATGTGTGTCAAGTTATTTAAACTTTACACATCTGTAAATAAGGCTATAATAACATTGGCCTCAAAGAGTGTTTGTGAAGGTTAACTGAGATTAATCTATATAAAATGCTTAGCATATTTCCTGGCACATGGCAAACATACTATAAATATTAATCCTCCTCATCATCATTTCCAAAGGCTAGATAAATTAGCCTTCCTTATGTTTAGTGACTCATGATCTATAATGGACAACATTAATATAAAGCAAGCATTGGCAAATATTTTCTATAATGGGCCACATAGCAAATATTTTAGGCTGCGTGGGTCATTGACAATCTTTGTTGTATATTCTTCTTTGTTTTCATTTGTTTGTATTTTTACAATGCTTTAGATTTGGTCTGTGGTCTACAGTTTCTTGATATCTGATATATACGAATAAATAAACTAACCAAATAAAAAGTAGTATAGAATTAAGAGAAAGCAACTGTGTTTATTAAGAAGTTGAGGTGAAAAGCTGATATAGAGTGTACACATGCGAGTGGGACATTTCAGGTCCAGACTTGGAAATGGAAAGAAGTGCTTGCATGTCGGAGCTACTTAGATGGAAGAGGAAGAAAGCAGGATCACAAAAATGCCTATTATAGCATCAGATATAAATGTTATGTAAGAGCCCCAGAATAGCACGATGGCTGTAAACATGTCAGATATAAAAGCCAAGAGCCTAATTACAGTTCCCATCTAGTCTAATCCTGTTACCATTAGCAACAAGGAGGACAGCATCTGGGTTTGCCATCCCACCAGTCTGATTTTTCTAGTTTTTCTCCCCCCTAGCAGTTGCTACCACTGTAGGGAAAATAGAGTACTGTAGAGAAAGAGATGTCCAAAGACATCTGCTGCTTGTTTTAGGCCAGGCCTCCTGGGGTGAAGAAACAGTCCCTTGGTGGACTTTTTATAGGTCAGAATTGGTCCCTTGCTTTGGAAATCTTACAATAAATTTTTAGTTCATTCAAAAGAGATTAACTTCTGGAAATAGACTCATGCTAACCTATTTCTGTAAAGTGTGGTTGGCTCCTGAAGTAGACATTGATTGTTTTCACTATTTTTTTCTTCTCTACTCCCCCAACCCCTCAATATTACTTCTGCTTGGGAAGCCAACTTAAACAGCACAAGGTTACTTAGCAAAGAATTAGACAAAAGGGTTAGATTTCTTGAGGAATCTGCACCTCAAGCTAAGGTATCCTGATGGATTGCCTTTTTCTACTCTAGGGGTATTTGTATTAAGAACAAGAAATCAAAGCACCTTTCCTTCTACATAGTGCTGAATTAAGACTGACAAACTCTTACTCCCTAATTCCCTTTTCTATTAGTTACCAAAGCACTATTTCCTCCAGTGCAATTGAATAGTTTATAGCTTTCAGTGATGATTGTGTGAACATTTCAGAGCCTACTATGTGCTAGGTAGAATGTTACATATTGGGAATACGATAAACAGAAATCAAATTACTTGCCCTCGAGGAACTCACAGTTAAAATATGCTACTGTAATGGCTAAGAGAGAGGTAAACATAGGCATGCACAGAACAAGGCACCAGACTCAGTCTGCAGGAATTAGGGTAAAATAATCGGAGCAGCTAGAGGATAAGAGATGGAAGAACTTTTCAAGCAGAGAAAACAGTATGTGTAAAGGAACAGAGCTGAGCATCTATAGGGCATGCCCAACTAGCTGAAAATAATTTTGAGTGGTTCTGGTGATGAGCCTGAGCAGGGAAAATGCCAGATTGGGAGACTAAAGACATAAGCAAGGGCCAGGTTATGAAGAGCTTTGTATATTATAGTAATCAGTTTATGTTTCATCAAAAATGGCAATTGGGAATCTTCTCTTGGGCTAAGTTGTTTCTGCAGATTAATACTCTAATGGTTTATAACTTGTTTTTTATCAGAAGATGATTTTTTATTGACCTTACACTATTTTTTTTTTTGGTTAGAAACCCCATTTGGAGCCTATGGTTACCTATATATAAAATTATTTTATTAAAGTATTTTATTAGTTTGCTCTTGCTATAAAGTTACTGCATAACAAGCCATCTCAAAACTCAGAGATTCAGAACAACAATCTTCTATTCTCATGAATCTGTTGATTTGAGATTTTCTGATCTAGGCTTAGATTGCCTGGGAGTTTCTGCTGGTCTTACCTGGACTCATGATATAATTCTCTGGGGATGATCTATGTTGTATTTGACTAAGGTGGCTCTGAAACACATGCTTCTAAGCCTCCTCCTGGAACGGATAGGCAAACCTGGGTATGTCCCACTCATGATGGTGGTACAGGTATAGGAGAGTGAGAACCTCTTAAGATCTAGGTTCAGAATTGTCATACCATTACTTCTTTCCTCTCTATAGAGCAAAGCAAGTCACAGCACCATGCCCAGTATTAATAGATTAAGTATATTCGTCCCATGGCAGTGAGAAGGATAAAGAGAGTATGTCTGAACAATACTGTATCTACCATAGGAATAATAATGGTAATAATAATAGCAACAATAGCATTTTTTGTGTGAAGATTAAATGAAAAATAATCCATGTAAAGTACTCAGCAGAGTCTAACACATAAAAAACATTCAATAAATGCTAGCTATTATTGGTTACATAGTAAAGTTAATAATTTTGTGTATTAGTACTGACAGAAAGTGAATGGCACTCCCAGAGGTTGGATAGAAGATAATTTATTGGAGGGATTATTTATAGAAATAGACATAAAGGAAACCATAAAAGAATTGGAAGCCATTATCACCCTTGGGCCTGAGAGACAAGATTTTACCGGGATTCAGTAAGAGCTTCAGCTATTGGAAAGGTGCTTCCTGATCAGAGTTATGACCTTAAAGAAAAGAATGCAGCCACTGCCAAATCTTGGCCTGGCAGAGAGGGAACTGGTAGAATAAATACTCTGATCTTTCTCTACTCTTACTCTCTGTTATTCTGCTGGAGCCTCACATTAGCTGATCTCAATCAGAAAACAAAAGGCAAGAAATCTTACTAGCTTAGCCTGTAGAAGTCAGCATCCCAGGGTGCAGAGCAAGGAAGAGAAAGGTAGGATGTGAAGGGGCAAGCAGGACCACCAGCATACTTTGTATGCTGAATTTTTTATTAAAAAAAATGAATTTTTTAATAAAAAAATTGATTTTTTTCGTTGATTTTTTTATTAAAAAAATATTCATTTTCTTCTCTTTAGTAATTTTTGTTTACTATAACTTAGCTTTCCAAAAAAGGTTTTTGCTTTCTCTTCCTTTTTTTGCTTTAATGTGAGTTCATGTCACTACCAAAAATATTAAAAGCCTAAATGTCAGTGGTTTCATTATTCAATTAAACACATAAAAATTCCTCAATAAGGGGGCCAGATTAGATAGCACATAGATAAGTGAATCAGTGTCCTTAGTATAGAATCTATTTTCATAGTTTTGAAATTGGATCAATGCTGTTGCAGAATCAGAAAACACTCTTCCCCCATTGCCTTTAGAAATTTTTTTATGCTGTGAGGTGATTAAATATTCCTGTGAAATTGAGCAGAGAGATCATCATGGTTTAGAGAAAAATGACCTCATCATGAATTTGGCCCATCTCTGCTGTCAGCTAGCCAGTCTGCTAAAAAATGCTAGAAAAAGTACTTCCATATAAAGTAATTCTCTTCATAATTAAATTCTGTACTAACTAAAAGAAGAGTTTTTCTTCATATGCTTAGAATCTTGGCAGAAATTTTGATTCTTTTTGTCCCCTCTCTACAGCCTTTTTTTTTTTTTTTCCTATAGTTCTAACAATCTTTCTTTTATTACTTGTCTCAGGTCTTTCTTTTGTTCCTTAGATTTCTATTTTATATGCGTTTAGATTTTCCTTTACTTTATTCTGTTCCAGATTTGGAGGATTGTTCTGACACATCATAGACACAGGCATTCCCTCATCTGTTGAACACATGTTTGCGGAGCACATGCCTTGTGCCTCAGAGACAGGTCATCCTCTCCTTTCATTGTATTGTAGGGATGGTCAACCTATCTTTACCTGCAGTAGTTTATTCAGTTCTGTTTCTGCTAATTTCTTATAGTTTCTTTTTTAATTCTCCCCTTGGCAGTCTCTGCATTTCTTCTTCATATTGTACTCACTTTGTTATGAATTCCCAATTCATGACTGTCATTCGTATAAAAGGGCCCATTTATTTACTACAGTGTCCCCCTTAATCCATGGAGGATACATTTCAAGATTCCCAGTGGATGCCTGAAACCACGGGTAGTACTGAACCCTATGTATACTGTGTTTTTCCTACACATACACATCTTTTCACTTGGAACACTTTATGGCTTCTCTTTGACATATCCGAATTACCAGCATCACTACTCTTGCACATTGGGACCATTATTAAATAAAGTAAGAACTACTTGAATACAAGCACCGTGATAACTTAACAGTCAATCAGACAACTAAGATGGCTATGAAGTAACTAGAGGCTGAGCAGCATACACAGTGTGGATGCTGGACAAAGGGAAGATTCATGTCCTGGGCAGGACTGCGTGAGATTTCATCACAATACTCAAAATGGCGTGCAATTTAGAACTTATAAATTGTTCATTTCTGGAATTTTTTATGTAATATTTTTGGACCATGGTGGACCATGGGTAACCGAAACTGCAGAAAGTGAAACCGCAAATTAAGAGAGGTGTCTATAATTAGATTTAGAGCCAGAGAACCTTTAGCCTTCTGGCTAATACTACCTTAAAAAAGGATCAGCTACTGACCCGCGCGCGTATGGCCACATTTGCACTCAACAAGTATTCGGGCTCATTAACCTGAAAGTAAACAAGTAAATCCAGACAGTTTATAGTTAACCTCAAAGTCCAGAGCCTGGGTCTAGCTATATTTCCTAAATATCTATCTCAAACATTTATCTCATTGCTGCCAATTGGGTCAGGCATTTCAGGCATTTCAGTCTGTAAGTTCCATGAAAGTAGAGGCCCTGTTCTTTGCTATGCCCATTGTACGTAGAACAGTGATTGGTACATGGAAAGTGCTTAATAAATATTTGTGGAATAAATGTATCATGAATGGTGATGACTTAGGAGAGACCTATGGAAGAGGGTGGAACCAGGAAAGGGGGAAGTAAACTCCCGTTTATGAGCTACTATGTATCCAGCACTATTCTCTATATAATTTATTTTTTCAATAATCCTATGAGATAGGTATTATTTACCATTTTGTGTGAGAAGTTTGAATCTCATAGAAGTTAAGTAACTTGTCCAAAGTCACAGGCTGGTTTGTGGCAGAGATGGAATTCAAACCCATTTGTCTGATTCTAATGTATATCTTCTCCTGGCTCTGTATTCTTTACCTGTAATCCAGGAACATATGAAAATAGAACTGGGTCCATGGTAGAGGGGGAGTTAGATATGTACTAAGGGCTATATATTTTCTATGACATTTAAAACATTTTTGTGTTTTCCTTTCAATCACAGTATAAAAGAAATAAATTTAAAGCCTATTTGAGATTGTTTGGATAACCACTTTATAACAGGACTGCTGTATGATATCCCGGAAGGCTTGTACTTGGGCTTGTTTTTACAGTTTCATTGGAGACAAGTGGTACTCTTTGAAATGCCACAGCCTATTGTAAAGAGAACAGAGGTAGATTTAATCCTAATCACTGCTTTACACCCAGCTAAAGCCAAGTGACATCAAGGCATGGTTAATGCAAAATAATTTGCACCATAATAGTCATATCCTTTGTGTTAGAAGTAGCAACTACATCTCAGCAAAACAGCATTAGTCACGTTCATGTTAATTTGAAGTTTATTGATTGTATAGTTTCAATTTGTTTAATTTTTAAATTTGTTTTTGTAATTGTACAGAAGCTAGAAGCATAAGCAGTTTATACTTAGCTTTGTGTTTGTACTTTCTTAAATAATTCTATAATAAAATGTTTTGCCAACATGACAGTACTTTCTACTTCAATTTTTTTTTCTTTTAAAACAAATACACACTTTATTCAAGTTTGAAAAGCAGTGAGATAGTTGCTTTTGAACTAGTATATGTTTCTCATTAAATTGTAAATTCTCAAAGATAGAAACTGTGTGAAACCCATTTCGTAATCTCTACTCCATCCCCTAATGCCTAGAATAATGCCTAGTGATTCAGTCATTCAACAAATATTTACTGAGAACCTACAATTCCAGACGTTATTTAGGCTCTGGTGATACAGAAGTGAATGTTACTGGCAAGGTCCTTGCCCTCATGAAGCTCACATTCCAGTAGGAGAAAGACAGACAATAAGTAAATAAACACATGGAAATAAAATGCTTACATATTAAATAAATGCTATGAGGAAATAAATCATTTCCATTTTCAGCACTCCACAGATGCTACTGCTGTTAAGGTCAGCAGTGACCTCCATGCTGCCAAAGCCATTGGCTGTTTTACTGTCCTTATCTGTTTTGCTCAATAGGTGTTCAGTACTAAATCTTTTTTAAAAAAATTGAATTGTGTTAATGCTCTTGGACCCTGAGTCATTCTGTACTATGCCTTTTCTTGCAACCTAAATTTACCTCCTTTGCCCTTACATATACATATACATATACATATACATATACATATACATATACATATACATATACAAGTACATATACATATACATACATACATACATACATATATATATATATATTTTGCTGTATGATTTTCTTAAATTTATTGCTAAAATTATGCCTGGTCTCTTCATGGAGACTGTAAATAACTTGAGAGCACAGGATATGTCTTCTCATTGTCTACGTCTTGTATCTTGCTCTACATGTAGTAGATGGACAGTATTATTTGATTTGACTAATTTACCTCTGCTCTCTGGTTTGCCATAATTTTTAAGCTGTGTTCCCTGGAAATGTAGGGTTCCACAGATCTGACCCAGGCAGGATCTGAGGACTAGGCTCCCTTTACCCTCTCTTCAAAAGATTCTCCCTCCTTCCTACCCTTCCCTCCCCCTTCCTTCCCCTCCCTTCCCTTCCCTTCCCCTCCTTCTCCTCTCTTCCCCTCCCCTCTCCTTCTCTTCCCTTCCTTATTTGCATTTGGTCAAGCTTTTGTTTGATAGAAGCATCCAGTCCTCCACAAAAATTATTTTTGAAAACTATGAATAAACTAGTTTTTATACCATTTTATTAAGTCTTGGAAACTGACCAGTACATACTTGTAAAGTATACATACTTTTGTCTGGTCAAGGAGATCAATTAATTTTACCCCTTTGTTAACAAAAGTAAATAAAAACTAAATATCAGAACTTCATAGTGTCTTGGATTTTATCTTGTTAAATTATCCAATTTTACAGGTGAGGAAACTGAAGTCAAAGAGGTAATGTGATCTGTGTAGAGCCAGATAGATAGTTAATGGCAGTTGGGACTAGAACTCAGACCTCTGAATCTTTTCACTACTCCATGCTGCATATATAAATATACAATTTCTAGTTTCTCTATCAACTCTGTTATATCACAGTGTGGTGACAGAAGTTACACAGATTGAGATATAGGAACATAACAGTTATGCCATATTGCAACTTTTGTATCAACCTGGGCTATATGAATAAGTAGATACTAGACGGGGGACACACATGGATAGGTGTACATTTGCATACAGATGGATAACACTTAATAAATATTTATTGAATTGCATAGACTAAGACATTTACATATATGTAACCATATTCTAGCAATCTTTTATCACCATTTCCTATGGCCAAAATTAATAAAGAATGATGATGAAACTGATGCAGAGTGAGATGTCAGGGATATGATTAAGATAAATTTGAGTGGATAATAATTAGAAGGTTGGAAAACATAACTGTAGGTCTTGGTGCTCCACAGTCATCCCTGAGCATACATTCTAGACCCAGACCTTCACCTTTCCTGTCTTTGTTCCTTTTCCCTTAAGTAATGAGGATTTGCTGTACAAATTCAGGTGTCAGTAAAGAAGGCAGGGATATCAAACAATTTATGAAGCCTGAAATGTCATTCCAGACATAAAATAAGGTCTAAGTCAGGATAGCGGTAAAGAGCAGATATTCTAGAATCAAAAAAATCTGGGTTAAGGAGGGATTTTGTGCACTCTCTTAACTTCTCTTTGCCTCAGTTTTCTCATCTGTGAAATGGAGATAATAAGAGAAACTACTTCATAGGTAGTTGTAAAGTACAGGTGGAATAATGCATGGGAATTTCTTACCATGTCTGGAATGTAGTAAGGGCTCAAAAAATTATTGTTGTTTTGTTGTTGTGATTAACTACTAGATTATCGTGCCATACCCTAAGAAGCAATGCTCCTAACTCTAGTCTCTACCACTATGCTAAATGACACTCTCTGTTTTGGCTTCTGTTCCTCCTACCATTATATTAACTAATTTTTATTGCTTTTTTTTTTTTTTTTTAACTTCTCAGGTAATAGGATCTGACTGGTTTAGCCTATCACCATTTTTGTAAGGCAGAGTTCTTATACCAGGCTATTTTGTAGCCTACTGGCCAGTGTAGCAACTGACTGATTTTGAGTCAGGTGCCAGCAATCACCAGGAAGTTTGAGATAGCTTTGTGTAAAGTCCTTCTCAAGGAAAATGATTAGGTCTGACAGGCATTCTGGTGCTTCCTAAAAGAGGATGGTGTATCTCACACTAACCATGACCAGGGAGTATAGAAAAAAATACCCAAATTGTAATACTTTGATTAATAATAAATATGATATTCAAATGAGTCAAATATCTGTTTGTTTAGATAATAGTATTGCTAATGAACTTAGGCAGCAGAAAAAAAGGAATTTGGAAATAAAACAGCAGACTAAACAAAGTTCATTTAGGGCAAAAACCTGTATTTGTGACATATGAGTAGAATCTGTCCAAGTTTCTAACAAACAGTAGATACCTAACGAGGAACAGAATGTGGGGTCAGCCTTTCAGAAGTCTATTGACTCTAACCTGTTGTGAATTATAGGTAGTTGTGCAGCTGCCTGGAGAGGTCTTCTCATGATAGTCTGACCTTAAGTGCTCTCAAGATCATTTTGTACCTAGTGGTTTCCGCTATTAATTCTTCTTGGCTAAAGTTAGAAAAAGAAATGGCAACAGTGATTTTTTTAAAAAACTTTGAATGAATCAATTTGATGACAGGGCAGGATGGATATTTTTTGGATCTCCAAAGCTAAGTTCTAAAGCTCCTACTAGAAAAGTTGTGGCAGCTACTAGTTGTTATACATCCTTTAGAGATAAGGTTTTGATGTACTTGGCATCTGCCTGCATAGTGACTGTTAGAGACTTTCTTATGCATTTTGGTACTGAACAAATGATGACTGTAGTGGAAAACTTCTTTGGGAATCAAGAGATTCAAGTCATGGTTTAGTCACTACAGGCTCTGTGTTCTTGAAGAAGTCTCCTCAATTCACCAGCCCTAGTTTCTTCATCTGTACAGTGAGGAGTTAATGAGTCTTAGCCTTTTCACAGTTCTAGCACTGCATGATCCAGACTCACAGGCTCCTTTTCTTTTTTATGTTAGTACAGTCAACGTTTTCTTTCTAGATCTTGCCATGAAATTTTATGCCTCTGTCTTTTGCACCATGTATACTCTTACTCATTCATTTAATGTATGCATGCATTCATTCATTTATTGATTCTTAATTCCACATTTATTGAGCATATACTATCTTCCTGGCAATAATGATACAAAATTTATTGACATAATCTTTTCTCTCAAAAATCCTAAAATTCAAGTATAGAATATAACAGCCTGGCTTTTCAAACTCATATCACTCTTTTTCTCTATTGGATTTCTTAATGTTTTTGCCATGCTTTTTCCTTCATCAAGTTTTTGCATATTCTCCATCCCTTCCACTTCCCTGTCCCCCAAACCTTCATGCCTGGCTTTCTATCATGTGTTCCCCTTACAGCCTATACTTCTTTTAGCCTGACATTCATGACACTTTGGTAATAACTTGACTAACCCATTACATATGTCCATATTATGTCCCGGAAGAAAATTTTACTTCTGGACACTGTGAATGTACATGGTCCCTAAGGATGCTGCAAAATCCTTGTTTTCCTCCTTTTTTGTTCATAGAAAGTCCACCTCTGATGGACACATGAGCTTTGTATTTTATGGTCTTCCTACCTCTTTCTCCTTTAATTCTGTCTGTTTAGGTTCTCCTTCAGTGATTCCACCTAGTATCCTCTGAGGAGTTGGTGGGACAGGGCCATGTTTTCAGGTCTACATAACTTTGAAGGTTAGTTTAGGCCCTTCGTGTACTTCAGAGTGAAAAATCTACAGGACAAACCAATCTTTCTCTGCCTAGCCTGTTATAGTATAACTTCGATGTGTTACTGTGCTAATGAAAATTTTGTTTCTCTACTCACCCCTCCCCCCCCCAAAAAAAACAAAATAGAAGGGAAACAGAAGTGAAGGCAGAGAAATTTGTTTTACCTCACTCTTTTAATTTTTTTTATTTGCTAGACTATTAGTTTTTAACAGAGCAGAGACTATTCTATTTAATTCACTGTAGTATCTCCAGTACCAGCAGCACCAGGCATGTACATGCTGAATAAATATTTGTGAGTTAAATGAGGGAATGAATGAAAGATGGGAAAGATAGATCAACAAATTGACTTCTACCATGTAATATGAGATGTTCTATCGTATAGATATGTTATATCCCTATTAGGGTATAGGATATTCAAAGAAGATAATTATGTATTATGGTTTTGTAAATGCTAAAATACTATGTAGCTACTTTGGCGACACATCCATAAGCTCTACACTGCAATGATTGTTAAAGTGTGGTCCCTGGACCAGCAACATCAGTACCACATGAAATTTATCAGAAAAGTAAATTTTGGGTCCCTCCCTAGATCTATTGAATCAGAAACTGGTGGTGTGGCCAGGTAATCTGGCTTTTTTTTTTTTTTAAATCAGCACTTCAGCTGATTTCAGTGCATGATAAAATTATACAACCACCTCTTATAAGAGAATGTGGAGTTTGACTTGTCCTTTAACTTTGTAAAGCTTCTCTATAGGGAGAGAAAACATACTTACCAGTGACATGGAACTATAAGAATCACAAGATAAATGCAAAATGCAAAGTTAATAAAGGGGAGGAAGGGAGAAATTACTTTCTGTGAAAGAGGTTTCAGGGAGAAAGAATCTTTGAGGTGAAGCTGCTGAGTCATGGTCCATAAATCGTTCCAGATGAAAACAAAACAAAACAAAACAAAACAAAACAAAATTTCTGTAAAGCCAGAGCAAAACAAGACAATCTGACATTACTCGGCATAAAATGGCAGTTTGTAGTAGTTAAGACTGCAGGTTTAGACATATGTGACTTCTACCCTGTCTCTAAAAGTTATGAGTTAAACAAACTGGGCACACTTCTTAACCTCTTTCTTCTTAAGTTTTCTCCTTTGTAAAGTGGGTAAAATAATAGTACCTATCTCATAGGATGGTTGGGAAAAGTAAATGAGATAACGTATATACAATGTTTAACTTGCTATGGTAAAGGCTTGATAAATGGTATTTATTATTATTACTTACACAAAAATAGACTGTTGAAATTGAAAAGTTAGTAAAAGGTTTCATCTAAACAACCAGGAAAAAAGTGTATGTTTTATTCCCTAGATATAAGTTTATTTTTTTAAAATAATTTTTAATGTATTTAAAAAAGCGATGAAGCAATCTCAAACTTAAAACTGCAGTACAAAAATTTTTACCTCTTGGGACCTGAACAGACCCTTCTCCCTAGTGGAGATACAAATGGCCAACAATTATTTGAAAAGATGCTCAAAATTGCTAGGTATTAGGGAAATGCAAATCAAAACCACAATGAGATACCATCTCACACCTGTTAGAATAGCTATAGTCAACAGGACCAGTAATAACAAATGTTGAAGAGGATGCAGAGAAAAAGGAATCCTCATACGCTGCTGGTGGAACTGAAAATTGAGATAGCCACCTTGGGAAACAGTATGGAAGTTCCTCAAAAAACTAGGAATTGACCTACCATATGGTTCAGCAATCCCTCTACTGAGTATTTACTCCAAAGACTTGAAAACCCATATCTGAAAAGATATTTGCACACTGATGTTCATAGCAGCATTATTCACAGTGGTCAGGACGTGGAAGCAACTGAAGTTTCCTACAATAGAGGATTGGATAAAGAAGCTTTGATACATATTTACAATGGACTATTACTCAGCCATAAGAAGAGATGAAATACTGCCATTTGCGACAACATGGATGGAACTCGAGATAATCATGCTACATGAAATAAGCCAGAAAGAAAAAGTTGAAAATCACATGATGTCACTTATATGTGGGATATAAACCAAAGCAACAAATGAACAGGACAAACAGAGACTCATGGACATGGACTATAGACTATTGGTTACCAGAAGGTAGGGGATGGGAGGGGGAGGGAGGAGGTAGATGGGATAAAGGGGGTCAAATATGTGGTGACAGAAAGGAATCTAACTATGGGAGGCATATATATATATATGCCTTACTGTTAAAGTGTACAGCTGAAACTTATTGGATTTAGTTAACCAATGTCACCATAAAAAGAAAATTAATTAAAAAAATTTTTTACCACTTGAATAATTTGAGAGGAAGTGGTCAACCTGTTGTTCCATCTCCTCCTAATACAGTAATACATATTTTCCTGGGAACACTAACATTCTCCTACATAACTGCAATGTCTCCTACATAACCATCAAAATCAGGAAATTAATAAATGCACCAATAAAATATGGTTTATAACAAAGAATTCAGTTTATAATCACATATTGCCCTTAGTCGTTATGTCCTTTTAATTGCTTTAATTCTGGGATAGTTCCTCAGTCTTATTTTTTGTGACTTTGACACTTCTGAAGATAGGAATATCACAAAAGTAAGGCTATGTTCTTTTCATGGCATCCTACCGGGTGGCAAATGATTATTTGTTCTATTTACTGATGATCGTTTTGAACACTTGATTGAAGTTGATTTCAGATTCTAGGCTTCACTGTGAATTTACTCTTTTCCTTTGTGTGTATATTTACACACATACACATTTATATCTGTATTAATATTTAAGTCTGTTGAAACCCATGAGTTTACATTGATACCTCCAGTTCCAGTTCAACACCATATAATTCATTGTTTTCTCCATTTCGATATATTTGACTCCCTTTTCTAATAGACTCTCATTATCCTTATTGTATTTACTTATTTGATAACTCTCCCTGTATGTAACCTGTTTTCCATCATCACTGTTGCCCTAGCACAGATAGATACCTTCCCATTAACCTCAGGCTTCCACAATCCTAAACAGGCCACCCCTCTGCATACATGACTTCCTCACCCTACTTAGCTGTGACGAAGCACTCCAGGCCCTTCCCAAAGCATGGGTACTCTCCTCAGAGTGGTCAGGCTTTGGCCCCATGCTTGAACAATATCTAATATGTTATGCCCTCTTCAACCTGTTTCGTTTTCAATAGCTCCCATGAATTAACTCTCTGTGAGAACTCCTTCCTCACTCTGTCAGGCTCTGTAACTGCTTTGGGCCACCTTCACACATAGATGCCCTCTTCTCCTTGCTTGAGCTCTGGGCTGTCTTAGCTTCTTTTTCCCAACTTCTCCACAGCCAGAATAACCTTGCTCTACTTTACCTAATGGCTCTGGGACTGACTTGTCCAGGAAGGAAAGGGTGAAGGAGGATAGGAAGTTAAAGAGGAGCAGGAAAATAGGAGGAGGAGTTGATAGATCTATTTTTTAATAGATCAAGGGTAAGTATTACTATTTCCAAAGATTGTGAGTGGAATTATTAGAATGAAGTTTTCCTTGTTTGGGAATAGGTAGGATGGACTTCTGGCTTGATTATGGGGTCTGGTGTGGCTTCCCAGCTGTTTTAAGATGATTGCACATCCTTAGGTAGCCTAAGAGAGGACAACAAAGCTTCTCGTCACACTCGTAGATTGCATGGTTTGGATAGTTCTTGTGCCATAAAAATCAGCCATCTACAAGCTAGCTTTACACTCTCATCAGAACAAAAGGCACTATTCTTTATTTAGCCCATATAAAAGTAAACTAATAATAGCTTAAATACATAAGATAGCGTATTTTCTAATCTGTACTTTTGTATTTGGGCATATAATTTGCTTTTATGCAAACCCTTTAGATATTGGGGAAGTTGGGAAGGAAGGAGGTGACGTATTCAGTGACTCTAGACTTTGTTTCCATAACTTTATTTAACTATTATATTTTAAGATTTCTTAGCACAGAAGCTTATAAACTTAATGTGATATAATGAATATGATTATACCTGTGCTATAATGATATGTATGTGATATTTAATGTTATATAATTAATATAACTTATACACTATAATAAAATTATAAATTATAATAAAATTATAATTATGTCACTTATGTATAATCATGTAATTACATATAATGGAAATTATACTATAATTATAATAAAATGTTATCGTAAATTTTATAGGAGTATATTTTCAATAATTTTTATAATCTACAATTGATCTTTCAGATAAATTAGTATGCTAGTGCTGAAGAGCAATGTTCTTTTTGAGATTAGCCATCAGCTGTCACTTCTTGGACTAATTCCAAATGAAGCGATTACAGACTGCCATTTAAATTAGTCCTTTTGGAGCTGTGGAATGTGACACTTTTCTCAAGTGCTAGTTGACATTAGATGTTTAATCTGCCAAAGAAACACCTCTTACCTCATGTTACACATAGAGAGAGACTAAGCATTTGGTGCTTTTTGGTGTTATGATTCAGAACGATATGTCCAAAATAAGAAAAAAGTAAAGAATAAAGTAAAACAAAATGAAAACAAACAGAACTATTTTGGCAAGTTGTAATAAGAGAGAGTCTATACCAGATTTGAGGAGATAGAGGCACTCTATCTCTTTGCATATCGAGACAGAATTTTATTTTCCTATTTAATACATGTCTCTATGGATAACTTCTCCCTATTGGCCAAATACTATTCTGGCCTCATCTGAGTTGGTTAATTGGATTGATTACAAAATTGCATAAAATCAGCATTAAACAGAATAGTAAGTAAATCTATACTTATGTGCCTGACACTAATATTTTCCCTATAATCTGGTTTCTTATTTCATACCTATCTTGCCACCTTTTTCTCACTTTTTTTTATTAAGTAGTATTTTTTATTTTCTAAATTGCAGTTGGCATACAATATTGTAATAGTTTTG
>NW_011888865.1:1287099-1288363 GCF_000151845.1 Pteropus vampyrus | reverse complement strand
CTGTACAGCATAGTGATTAGACATCTATGTAACTCATTAAGTGATCAGCCCAATAAATCTAGCACCCATCTGACACTGTATATAGTTATTACAGTACTATTGATTATATTCCTAGTGCTATACTTTGTATCTCCATAACTATTTTGTAACAACCATTTTGTATTTCTTAATCCCTTCCCCCTTTTTCACCTACCGCCTAATCCCTCTCCCATCTGGTAACTCTCTGTATCTATGAATGTTCTCTGCACCTATGTGTTTATTTGTCTATGGTTTATTTTTTTTTTCATTCATTAGATGCCACATGTATGTGAAATCATGTGGCGTTTATCTTTCTCTATCTGACTTACTCCACTCAGCACAATACCCTCTAGGTCCATCATGAAATATCTTTATCCATCTCATTACTTTTAGTTTTTGTGTGTTATTTAGTTTGAAATAAGTCTCTTGTCAGCAGCATATGCAAAGGTCTTGTTTTCTTAGCCATTCAGCCACCCTAACTTTTGATTGGAGCATTTAATTCTTCTTCACTTGAAGTACTTGTTCTTAGGTATGTAGTTATTGTCATTCTTTATTCATATTTTTGATACATATTTTTTACATCTTCTTAAAGAAGTCTCTACAACTTTTTCTCTAATACTGGCTTGGTGGTGATGAACTCCTTTAGCTTTTTTTTTGTCTGGGAAGCACTTTCTGTCCTTCAATTCTAAAGATAGCTTTGCTGGGTAGAGTAATCTTGATGGTAGGTCCTAGGATTTCATCACTTTGAATATTTTATGCCATGTCCTGTCTGCAAAGTTTCTGTTGAGAAATTGGCTGACAGTCTTCTAGGAGCTCTCTTGTAGGTAACTGCTTTTCTCTTGCTGCTTTTAGAATTCTCTTTGTCTTTAATCTTTGGCATTTTAATGATGATGTGTCTTGGTGTGGGCCTCTTTGGGTTCATCTTGTTTGGGACTCTCTGCGCTTCCTAGGCCCGTGTATCTGCTTCCTTCACCAGGTTTAAGACGTTTTCAGTCATTATTTCTTGAAATAGGTTTTCAATTCCTTGCTCTTTCTCTTCTCCTTCTAGGACCTCTATGATGTGAGTGTTGCTGCACTTGATGTGCCAGAGGCCCCTTAAACTATCCTCATTCTTTTTGGATTTTTCTTATTGCTGTTCTGATCAGGTTTTTTCTGTTAGCTTATCCTCTAAATTGCTGATTCGATCTTCCGCTTCATCCAATTTGTTGATTCCCTCTAGTATACTCTTCATCTCAAATATTGTATT
>NW_011888865.1:1222755-1287049 GCF_000151845.1 Pteropus vampyrus | reverse complement strand
GCCAGAGGCCCCTTAAACTATCCTCATTCTTTTTGGATTTTTCTTATTGCTGTTCTGATCAGGTTTTTTCTGTTAGCTTATCCTCTAAATTGCTGATTCGATCTTCCGCTTCATCCAATTTGTTGATTCCCTCTAGTATACTCTTCATCTCAAATATTGTATTTTTAATTTCTGACTGGTTCTTTTTTATATTTTTTATCTTTGTTTTTATATTTTCTATCTCTTTGTTACAGTTCTTACTGAATTCATCTACTCTCCCCCTAAGTTCATTGAGCATCTTTATAACCAGTGTTTTGAACTCTATATCTGGTAAATTGCTTGTCTCCATTTTGTTTAGTTCTTTTTCCGAAACTTTGTTATGTTCTTTCATGTGGGACATGTTTCTTTGGCTCCCTATTTTGGCTGCTTTCCTGTGTCTGTTTCTATATATCAGGTAGGGCTCCTAAGTCTCCCAGTCTTTGTAGAGTGGCTTTATATAGTAAGTGTACTGTGAGGCCCAGTGGCATGGTCTCTTCCCTGGTCACCTGAGCAAGGTACTCAAGATGTGTTCCTTGTGTGTGTTGTGTGTGCCCTCCTGATGTAGTTGAGCCTTGGTTGCTGTTTGTATTTCAGTGGGAGGGATTGAGCCTCGAGCTGACTGGTTATGAAGATTGGCTGGTGAAGGGCTGACCTATGGAGCATGATTCACTTTAGTAGGGCTCTGGTGCCTGCCCATTCTGCCCTTCTGGTATGTCCTCAGATGCAGCCCTGGGTGGTGCTCTTGCTTCATTGCTGTTGTAGCTGACCACTGGGTGTGCTGGCCCAAAGGCCTGGGCAGGGCTCAGCTGCAGGCCAAGTTCAGCTGCAGTCTGTGCACTTCCAGGGCCACCTGGTAAGAGTCACCAAGGAATCTGCAAATGGCTGTCACCTGTGCTGGGCTCATAGGTGTCTTGAGAGGCCAAGAGAAAAACCAAGGTTGGCAGGCACTAGTGCTGGGCCTTTTGCTTCTCAGCAAGAAGTATGGGGCGTGCCAAATGCTGCTTCTTTGGGTTTTGTGAGCCTCTGAGAGATTTTAGGAAAATCTGTAGCATGAGCCAAGATAGGCTATTTGTATGGAATAAACCACTGGAGGCACCTAGGTGGGCCCACATGCTGGGAGAGGCGGATTTCAGGAAATCACCTGGGTGGAGTGACCTTTGTTATTCATATTGATGAAAATTCAGATATGACAGCTGCCTACATTTGTACGCTGGGAATGGGGAGGGCTCAACCAGGAAGGAATAAATACTGCTAGCACTTCTGTCTGAGAGAAAGCTACCCCTCTAGCCTTCACCCTGAAGCCTGACAACCTGTCTTTCCCTATGTCCCTGGCACTTCTCGAGCAGTTGCCCCAGCACTGGAGCTCAGAGAGAGTGAGTCCATCAGCGAGTAAGTCTGGGCACGAGCCCTTTAAGAGGAATGTCTGGAACTCCCACAGCTTTGAGTTCCACTCAGCCACAATTTCTACTGATTTTCATAGCCAGAGGTTGTGGGGACTTCTCTTCCCAGCATTGGTACCCTGGGCTGGAGAGCCCAGTGTGGGGCCAGGACCACTTTCTCTTCGAGGGGGAGGAAGATTTGCATCCAGGGTAGCTCTCCTGATTCTCCAATGTCACACTTGGTTGTAGGACTGGGTCATTTTGTGTCTCCGCCTCTCCTACTAGCCTCGAGGTGACTTCTTATGTATGTCCCCAGTTGTAGGACTTCTGTTCAGCCAGACTTCAAGCGACTACCAGTAATGGTTGTTCTGCAGTTTCAGTATAATTCTGGTGTGGTAGCGAGAGGAGATGTTCATAGCATCTACCTTCTACACCATCTTGGCTGGTCTCCCGCCATCTTTTTCTCTTATTTTCTGTTAAAGGTAGTTCTGAGTCCATGAGAAAAAGTTGTTATAACATTCTCGTGTAACTAATATTTATTGATTACCCTGTGTTCAGGGCATGAATAAAGCAAAACTGAGAATCTATTCATGCCAATAAAGTCATTTGTAGCAGCTTCTATTTACATTTGTCTCCAAGCTTAACTGTGCTGACATTCAGCAGGTACCTTTATACAGAAGCATCTTTGCCTCCTCTTGGCCTTCATCAGCTTGGAAGATATGGCCCCAGGAGCCCAAACTTTTATTCCATTTGAGTTTTTGCTGATGGAGAGATAAATGAAATAGCTTTTGCTAAAAACTGAGCAATTGAGATTAGTTAAAATATTCTTGGTAACAGGCCTTGGAAAGTTTTTGAGAATTCTTTAGGCTTGACTTTCCTTCCATCTGGTGATCTGAAGAATTTCCTAAATAATATTCTAGTCATGTATTTACAATGAGATATGTTTGTTTTAGCGTTGACACCATTCAATTAACCCTGAATGTTCTATTAGGCATATTACTGCAGCATGTTGTAGCAAAAAGAGTGTAGAGTTTTGTGTCAAATGCAGATTCCAATCCTAGCCCTGCTACTGCAAGTCTCAGTTTCTCTATTTCTAAAATAAGTGTAGTAATAATGCCTCATAATATATTTGCAAGTAAGTAAAATGAATGATGTTTTCAAAATATGATTGTTGAACATATGGTAGATAAATGACAAATGCTAATTTCTTTCCTTCTTTTCTTCCCTCAATGAGCAATATCAATACCTAATGATAGACTAAAAGATAGTAGGATTTTTTTGGGAGGTGAGGAGGCATGTAAGACTATGAAATTTAAAACTAGGATCATATAATTTTACCTATAGTTACCTACTTTTCCAAGATTTGTAGAGTTTACATTGTAAATCCTTGTGAGATAAAAAGGATTAATAGCATTCTTGTACCTTAGATGATTGATGTGAAATTGAAGATGAATTATCTCTTAGATATAGAATAAGACACACCTGGTGGTAGTTTGGGAGATAAGTGCCGATAACTGATTTGCATTAACAATATTTTGAGTTTATTTAGTGTCTGCTTTTTGAGTGACTTGAAGTATTATACTTATTCATCACAGGTGTTTTTGAATTAAAATTTGTCTTAGGGGTTGTGTTTTAAAAAAACTTTTCTTTTTCTTTTTTTTTTTGAGGCAAAAAAAGTACTGTGTTGCTTATTCACATCTTACGGCATTTCTATTAAAATTTCTATTTCAATTAGCTACTTTTTAAAGATGTGTAAATAAGTTTTCTGCCTCTTTCTCAAGTATTCTTCTTATTGCTTCAAGTGTCTGTGCTCTTGACTGTACTGAAGAAATGACTCTTAGCTAAGCATATTCTGGTTCAAATTTTCAACATTTAGTGAGACTTCCTGTGTACACAGCATTGTTCAAAGATGATGATGCATTAATCAAAAGAATAATAGCTAACATTTATTGAGTATCTTCTATGTAATTCTTCAACTATTTTAAGTACTTATATATGTAAATTTTTTAGGTGAAGAAATTGAGGCTTAGAGAAGTTAGATAACTTGCCAAAGGTGACACATTTAGTAAGTAGCAGAGCCGGGCCTGTCTGTCTGACTTTAATGCTTATGTTTTAACTTCTAGATGATTATACAATTTCGCTTATGCTCTACTGAATTTCTACCTCTTCCATTACATTCTTCCCTTTTTACTGTGTTCCTCTTTGAATCTTTTTCCTTTAGATATTTCTTATAAATGTTACTAAATATTTCTCAGTTTTGTATCTTCTAGTCATTGTACCATTTTTTAAAACTTTATATTTCGATCTATTTTCAAATTTATGGGAAAATTGCTAGAATAGGACAAGGAGCTTCTGTATATTCACTTTACTCAGATTCACCAATTGCTCAAATTTTGCCCTATTCAATTTGTGTTTCTCTCTTTCTCTGTATACACAGATACATCCATATATGTACATATGAATGAACAATTTGAAAGTGAATTGATAATAGTATTATTATTCCCCTTTATCACTATTTCAATATATATCTCCTAAAAACAATAATATTCTCTTACATAAATAGTGCAGTAATCAAAAGCAGGTATTTTAACACGAGTATAGTACTATTATCTAATGAGCAGTCCATGTTCAATTTCAGCAGTTGTTTCCAAATGTCTTTTACTGCTGTATTTCCCCAGTTCAGAATCTATCCAGGATCACACATTATAGCTAATTGTCATGCCTCTTTAGTCCCCTTTAATCTGCAATACTGCATCAGCCATTCTTTTCTAGACTTTGACATTTTTGAAGATTACAGGCCAAGTGTTCTGTAGAATGTCTTACAATTTGGTTTCGTCTCATGTTTCCTCACGATTAGGTCCAGCTTATGCATTTTTGAAAGGAATATCACAGAAGTGATGCTATGTTCACCTTGATGCATGATAACAGGAGGCTTCCACTGATTGTGTGTTCTAATTTGTGAGGCAATACTATGAGACTATGTAACATTATATTCCTCGTCAAATTTTTATCTACTAGTTTTTAGCGTCCATGACCATTGTTGATTTTCTAATTCCATCATTTCTTCTATATTTATTAGCTGGAATTCTACTGTAAAGAAGATCTTTCCCTTTTCTACTATTTAATCATTCGTTTATTTATGTCGGGATGGATTCATGGGTTCTGATTTTATTCAATAGATTATAACCTATTACTATGAATTTATTTCAATGCTCATATTGTTCCAGAGTTGGTCATTAGGAGCCCCTTCAAACTGGCTTCATGTCCTTTTAATGTGGTCCCATGATTTTTCAGCACATCCTTTCTGCAACAGAATATCTGAGATTTATCATATAATTTCCCCGTTCTAGTCCTGGAGTGATCTTTTTCCTAAAAAGCCTTGGTTCTTTTTAGGAGAAGAAAGTATTTTGAAACCAAGATTTCCTCCCTTATCTCTTCTTTTTTTTTCTTTCTCGTTTACTCCCTCCTTTTCTTTCCTTCCTTTCCATTCTCCTCCCCTCTTTTCCTTTCTCTTCCCCTCTTCTCCCTTCTCCTCCCCACTCTTCTCTCTTTCTCCCTCCCTCTTTGTACTTTGTCCGGGCAAAGAAGAAGCCCAATCATATCAGGACATTGTGAAAATTTGCTGAATCTTTTGTGTATAACCATTTCCTCATTCTCTGGTCTTTCTTCTTCAATATCTATTGGGTTTGATCATGTATTAGTACTTGGACTCTGGGTTTCTCACTCTGCTTTGGTTTAGCCTCTTTTGTTCTTCAGTTTGGTACTTGACTATTATCTATCACTGATCTTGCTTTCACTTTCAATTTTTGGCTGTGAAATTTAACTTGTATTTTCTTTTCATCTACATTGAACTTTAGCCTACTCATATTCAACTTCATTCTTCTAGTCTCAGGCAATATCCTTAAAGAAACTTGTCTGGCTGCAAGTCTAAGATTAGGACACTTGCTACAATGATAGAGCAATTCTGTTTTTGTGTTTCAGTGTCTGGTAGTCTTGGACATAAATGGACCAGGGCAATGATAATTTTTTACTTTGCAGAAGAGAAAGTATGGTATCCAAATGCAGCATAAGGGAATTGGATATGAGTATTTATCTGGCTTGCCAAACAGAACCAAGTATTCAGGAAAGGCTACTGGAATAGGAAGACTGCATTTTGTAACATTTTTAAATATCACAAGAAAACTGTGTTATACTGTTCAGATGAATTTATAATCAGGTGTGTGGTATGGGAAACTCTACAGAGAACAAGGGATGCTAGAAGCTTAAACATATGTTTTATAAGAAGGCACATTTTATAAAGATTACTATCTCTTTATTAAGACTGTAAGTTGAAAATCCTCAATTGATTTCAGTGAGTTCTTGGGATTAAACAGCTTTGGTGAGTTATAGCCATATGTTCCAATCACAAAAAACCCAAATGAATCAACAACAACAAGCTTCAAAGAGGCTTCTGACTGGCAGCGGGGAGAGGTGACTACAATTGCCCCCTTCATAGTATACATAGCAACATAAAGACTGTCATGGGAGGAAGCAAAAAGAGACTCCCCAGTCACTTCTATTCCAGCCTGTGAGCTAATAGATAAGAAAGCATATAAATATGTTAAGTGTTCTGCATTCTTGTTTCTTTTTTGTTTTACTGTCATTAAGTAGACACATCAATTTGTGAGTCATACAAGAAAAAAGTTTCATGACTTAAAAGTCATTTTCTTAATTTAATTCAAGTCATGTAAAAGGAAATTTATTTCTCTGTCATTCACCATATTCACAGTTTTCCAATGAATTTTGGCCATATCAAAAAAAAAAGATTAAATTTTCCTCAAATGAAAAAAGATTTGCCATAACTAAGAATATTCTAAATAAATTCCTCAGATACTTAAAGGCATATCTCAAAGAGAAATTCTAAAAGTTTTTTTGAGGAAATATCACCATCATTGAAATAACTATGTCATGTCAAATTGTCTCTGTTTGGAAGAATAAGTATTTTGAGTATGTGAGTTTTACAGTGTATTTAAAAAGACAATCCTATTATGGATTCTCTTGATTGTGCTGTTTGATCAAGATAAAACAAAATAGAGATTAGAATGAATAGGAACTGTCTCAGCTATCACCTGCAAGCTGATTTTTTCTGTTTTAATGTGTCTTAAAGACAGAGTACTAAAATATAATTCATATTAATTGAGTTTCTAAGTACTTGAATCTGAATCAGTTTAGCCAATAATATCCACTAAGCAGTTATGATTATTTTTTCAATCAATGGGCAGAGTTCTTTTGCCAATTAACTTTTCTTCCTGGAGTTTTTCCTTCCCACCCCTTACTCTAAAAGAAAAGAGGATTGTAATAACTCAGCAAAGGATGTTTGGAATGTGAATATGAAGCCTTAGGTTCTAATTCTAGAGGTGCTTTCCTAGGTCCAGTGTTGCTGATGGATCAGAAGCTATTGACATCACCTGGGAACTTATTAGAAATGCAGAGATCCAGGCTCCACACTGGAACTTCGTCATATTGTGTTTTAATAAGATTCCCAAGTGATTCGGATTTATGTGTACGTTTGAGTTTGAGAACCTCTCACCTGTAAATTTGACAATAATTTACAAATTATTTCAGAAAACAAAATGGGTATGCCTTCAAGAATTTGGGGAGATTATTTTGAATATACCATCAGAGGTGGCAAAGCTTTTTCATTCGAGGGAGAAATGTGCCAAATAAAATGTGCTCGCAGTTGTAATCAAGTCCAGTAGTCCAGTCACATAACAACATGATCGAAATAATAATCCGCTATCCTGAGTGTGAGGAGCTTTGACTCTATTCAGTGATTTTTCTTCTATTTGAACATTAAATGGAGAGGGACTGCAAATAAACTAAAATTAGCAAGCATTCATTGTGTGCTTGCTAAACATAAAAGGTGATTCTAGATAACAGAGAATATGTGGATAGCTAGGACATTGTCTTCATTCTTAGGGGCCTTGAGTGGCACTTAAAAAATACTTTTTGAAATGTTGAATTGAGGTGAGGTGGGTGAACAACTACATCTAATATAAAGTAAAATGAGAAATAACTATTAAATAGATCTGAGTATTACTATGGGAATGGGAGGAAAGAAACAGCATTGCTTATTCCCCATCCCATCTCATAAAACCCTACACAAGCATTTTTTCTTTTTAATGGTAGCTGCTTAGGTGTTCTTACTTACACATGTTCTACTCGGTTGAACTCGAAATGAATAATTTCTGTGCTGATGACATTTTATATTTAGATTGTTGATTTCAAATATTCTTTTTACAAAGGCATAGTACTGAGACTGGGTATTGAAAAAAATTAGGATTTCTATGTGTGGTAAAGGACATCTGGGCCTAGCGAAGAGTGTACTCAAGAGATGGTGAGGGCCTGAACTCGGAAATGGACAGAAAGTGGTAGTGTTTTTGGTGCTAGGGATATGAGAGGGTGCCAAAAAGGTGCTTGGGAAGTGATGGACAGATATATGTCAGGCATTAAAAATTAATGCTGACTAACCAGAAGTAAAATTTGACATTGGTTGTAGACATCTTCAAATTTAAGCAATCTTTGACTTAATTAAGGTTACCTTCTTCTTCTCTAGTAGTTTTTTAGGCAGGGAGAATCAATAGATGAAGGAGTTAAGTAGACTTTTGAGTACTTCATCAGGTTTGGGGATTATAAGTTAATGAAGATTTTCAAATTTAATATTAAAATACCATCCATAGAGTTTTTCTAGATGTGATCAAGTCACTGCTATTCATTATGTTCAAAGTATAACTTGGTATGAATTCTTAAAATGAATACAATAAATATGCTTCTATCTCTGGATAATTTATATACTTAATATTTCAAAATTTGCAAAGTTGCAATTGCTGCTTATGAAACAGTGTTTATATCCTTAAAATTTATGCAAAGAAAAGGAATCTTGGAATTTAAATATCTGCAAATTTTTTTTTTTTTACTTATGTCATTATTTTTTTTATTTTTAATGACTACTTGAGACTGGACAATATAATATATTTTATTTTTTTGTTTTATTTTTTTATTCCTTATTCCTCTGGCTTGTATTAACACAATTAATATCCCACCAACCCTTACTTTTAAAAAGTCTAGGAAGGATTTATATCTGTATGGCTTTTACCTTCTCGTCAAACATTTTCCAAACATGGCTTCACAGCTACTTTAGTACTAGTGGCAGAATAAAGTTGTAGCTGTGCATAAAATTTGAATATAACTTTTTAATATAAAATTTAATATTTATTAAGCACTTAAAATGTTTAATTATTTTTAAAAAGTAATTTTTATAAAAAAATTTATGTAAGAAAAGTAATTCTTACATAAAAGAATGCATGTAATTTATATGTAATATAAGTAGCATAATAAACGTTTCTGAAATTATCACCCAAATCTATAACTAGACCTTTACCATTAATTTGCATCTACCTATGTATTCCTCCCTTATTGCATTTTTTGGCTCATCCCTTCCACTGAAGTAATTGTAATAATATCTTTTCATGTGCTTCTTTGCTTTGGTCTATATGTTTTTTTGCATATGTATGTATGGGTGCGTAATGTATAGTTTAGTTTTACATGTTGAGCTTTACAAAAATATTTTTATACTGAGACTTGCATCTTCCTTTCAACATTATGTTTTAAGATTTATCCATGTCATTTTATGATACTATAATTCATTCATTTTCACTGCTATATAAATTCTATTTTGAGGACATAACACATTTATTCATTCCCTTTTGATGGACATTGGATTGTTTTTAATTTTTTGCTGTTAGGATCTGTGCTGCTATGAACATTTTGGTTTCTTTCCTGGCATATTATGTGCAAGAGTTTATCTAGGATGTATACCGAATAGTAGAAATGCTGGATTATAGGAGGAACAAATGTTCAGTTTTACAAGATAGTACAAGATTGTTTTCTAGGTAGTTATAGCAATTCACACTCTTTGGGAATAAATAAAAGTTACCATTAATCCATATCTTTTTTTCTTAGCCCTTTAATTGTCAGATATCATTATTTTTGCCAATATTATTGGTGTATATGGTATTTGATTATGATCTTAGTTTGTATTTATCAGCACTAATGTGGTTTGTATTTATCAGCACTAATGTGGCCGAGAACATTTTCTCAGGGCTTATCAGTGATATGTTTTCTTTAATGTAAATGCCTGTTGATACTTTATGTTTATTTTTTCTTTTGCTTTGTACATTTTTACTTTTTCATTTGTTGGTCTTTGCATATCTGGATATTGTACCTTTGCAAATATGTTATGAAAATATCTCAATTTGCATATTTTTTTACTTTCTATCTTGAGGTATAATTGATACCTAATAAATTGTACATATAAAAAGTACATGATTTAATATGTCTTGACATATGTATACAATAGTGAAATTTTTAGCACAATTAAGATAGTGAGCATATCCATCACTCCTTAACATCTCTTCTTGAACTTTGTAATCCCTCCCACTCACCCCTTCCTGCTAACCCTCCTTCCTATTCGTTCTTAGGCAACCAGTGAATTGTTTTCTGTCACTATAGATTAGTTTGCATTTTCTAGAATTTTCTATAACTGGTATTATACAAGAAGCACTCATTTTTGTCTGTTTTATTTGACTTAACTGTTTTGAAATTTATCCATGTTTTGTGTATCAATAATTTGTTCCTTTTTATTGCTAAATAGTATTCCATTATATGTATATACTATATTTGATTATTCATTCATCTATTGATTAACATTTGAGTTGTTCTGGATTTGACTTTTCTTCTGAACATACATATTTCTTTTGCTCTGAGATAAATGCCTTAAATAAGAATTGCTTGTTCATATAGTAGCTATATGTTTAACTTTCAAGAAACTGCTAGACTGTTTTTCAAAGCGGTTGTACCATTTTCTATTCTCATCGTCAGTATATGAGAATTCCAGTTCCTTCATTTTTCTGTCAATGCTTGGTATGATCAGTCTTTTTAATTTTAGCCATTCTAATAAATATGTAGTGGTATCTCATTGTGATTTTAATTTTGCATTTCCTTAATGAGTACTGATGTTGAATATTTTTTCATGTGCATATTTGCCATCTATTACTTTCTTTGGTGAAAGCTTGTTCAAATCTTTTACCCATTTTTTTCTATTGAATTATTTGGTTTCTTACTGTGTTTTGAGAGTTCTTTATATATTTTAGAAACATTTTTTTTTTAAATCAGATATATGATTTGCAAAGAAACAAGCCTTTGCAAACAGTTATTTTCTCTCAAAATTTTGAAGTTATCAGTCTACTGTTGTCTGGCTTCCATTATTATTATTAAGAAATCTGATTATTTTTTCTCTGCTTTTAAGATCTTTGCTTTGACTTTGGTATTCTGAAATTTCATTCTATGTCTAGTTCTAGATATAGGTTTTATCTGTTCTCTTTACTAAAAGCTGTTACTTTCAGGATCTGTGAATTCATATTTTCATAAGTTCTAAAAATGTATCTATTATTGCTTTATCAGTTGTTATTTATTTTATTTTCTTCTGAAGATAGCTAGTAGAAAATATTGGACCTTCTCATCTACACTCTATATATCTTGATATTGCTTTCTTATTTTCCATTTTATTTTCTCTTGTATTACATACTGGGTAATTTCTTGAGTTATATTTTCCAGTTCTGCTTTGTCTAATCTGCTATTTAACCCATACATCGTTTTTAACTTTAAATAATTATATATTTTTCCAACATCTTATTATGAAAGTTCAAACATAGCAAAGTTACAAAAACATTACAGTAAGTACCTGTGTACCTACTACATAGATTCCATCATTTGCATTTATTGTATTAATATGTCATATCAGTCCCTCTAGCTACCCATTAATCTATCAGTAAAGAATTTTATTTTTAGTTTTTAGAAGTCATATTTATTCCCCTCACTCTTCCTGTTCATTCTTTCAAGATCCTTGTTATTTGCTAATCTTCATGATTGTGATCATCTTTCTTTAATACTTTACATAGATCTTCTATATCCTATATCAGAAAATGAAAAAATCAACAATCGCTTGCCTTCTAAACCTGTTACTGTCATTCTTGCTAAATTTCATCCATACTGGCATGCCTTTTTTGTTGGTTTGTGTTCTTTGATTGTGAGCCCATTTCTTGACCGTAATCTGCGAAAACCTGAAGATTTCTTTTAAAAATATATTTTATTTACTGCTGTCAGTGGCCGGTGGGGAGCCACTGACACAGAATTTCTTCAGCATCTCTTGAAGATCTTGGCTTAATGAGGAAGTTCAAGGGCTCGTTTCCTTACTTCTACTTACTAAGTTCCAGTATACTGCTAGCAGTTCTGCCATTGGTATCTGCCCTCAGAACAATCCCATTCCTTTTATCTATTCACTACTGTTACTCCATTATCCTACCTACTCTGATCTCAACTCTGTGTGTGTGTGTGTGTGTGTGTGTGTGTGTGTAAAAGATTTTTTTTGGAGACCTACCCTATTTGTTGCAACATCAGTAATGCTTCAAAGCATGCATCCTATCCAAGTTAATCTGCAGAGTACTTAGTTATATTGTCAGAAGCAGATGTCCTCAAAAACACACTTCATATATTAAAAGTGTATAAAATTTAACCTCGTGGGGTAATTTTTAATGCCATTTACATCCTGAACTGAAAGGTGAATTTATGAAAGCATTCATTTCTGGGGTCATTTGGACAGGTTTCTGACAGTGATTATGTAATGTCTTTAAAAAAGGCAATTCAAAAAGTATTTTAAAAAGGCAATTCAAAAAGTAATCTATTTGTTTAGGAGTAGTTTTAATGCTTATGGAAAAGTTACAAAAATGGTACAGGGAGTTCCAGTGTATCCCGCACTGTTTCCTTATTGTATTACAGGTGTGTAATAACCTCACAATGGCAGTAGGAGAAAAAGGTGATGACCTGAAAATGAATAGAGACTGTAAAACCAAAGCCAAAAAACTATACGAAAGCATCCTACATTTGTAATATGGTTAGATTCTTTTGTCACAATCTGCATTTCATCTTGAAATTCCCTGAAATCCTAAACGAATTTTAAAAAAGTGCATACATTGAGGTTTACTCTTTGTACTGTAAAGTTCAGTGGGTTTTGACAAATGCTTCATGTTAGGTTTCCACCATTATAGTATCATTACAGAATATTTTCATCACCTTGTACTTTACTTATTTCATCCTCTTCTCCTAACCCAGAACCTCTAGCAGTCACTGATTATTGTACTTAGTTTTGCTTTTTCTGAAATATTACATAAATTGAATCATATAATGAAAAATGTAGCCTTTTAACTTGGCAATGTGCATTTAAGATTCATCTATGTTTTCTCATGGCTTGATAGCTCATTCCTTCTTATTGCTGAGTAGTATTTCATTATAGGGATTTACTACAATTTGTTCATCCAGTCAACAATTGAAGGGCATCTTGGTTGCTCCCAGTTTGTGCAGTTATGAATAAGGCTGGGATAAGAATGCTCATGCAGGCAAAAATACAATTTTCAGAATTTACTTTATTTTTGTCATTTTTTGGGGAGGCACATATTTATGCAATTCTTCTAATCAGCAAAATCTTCCATATACACATGCATACAGAAGCTATTTATGAGGTGGAACATGACATTTTGATTCGTCCCTTGCATTTTCTTCACAGATATTCAAGAATTTTATGAGGTGACATTGCTAAATTCTCAAAAAAGTTGTGAGCAGAAGATAGAAGAAGCCAATCAAGTTGCACAGAAATGGGAGAAGACATCCCTTCTTGCTCCATGCCATGATAACCTTCAAAAGTCTGCAGAGGTATATTATTGAAACATCTGAAAGAACTAAATAATATTATAACTTACTTATGCCAGTCAAGAAGAAGTTGTAGTAGTAATCATTATCAGCAAATGGCAACAATAATAATAGAAATGTGGTTATACCATACTGTTTAAGTTGTCCTGAAAGCAAGGGTTTATTGAGCCATAGGCTATTAAGTAAAAGGACCAGGTCTGGGGACGTGCAGTCTAAACCATCAGCAGCAGGCCTACATGGTGAAGACAAACATGTCCACCATCCTGAGATTGATGGAGCTCATTTATATAATGAGTTTGAGGATGAAAGATGTAAGTTGTTTTGAAAGGATTTATGTTGGCTATAGATTAGGGTGGTGGGTGGATGGGAAAATATGAAAAGGTGTAAGTTCTGAGATAGGTGAATAGATCATAAGGAAGAAATGTTTGATGCTTCTGGATTGCTTATGGGGCAACAGTCTGGAATGTTCATGCATAAGCAAAATGTGGTGGCCTCTGGTGGTCCACTTTTCTTTCTAGATAGCTGCCTGGAAATCGATTCACAGTTTCAACATACATTTAGGAATGTGAGCAGTCTTTTATTGGTTTTGGCCTATGACTGTTAACTGATTAACTTTTTTTGTCTCTTGTTCTCACCCTCTAGCCTGCTATTATTTAATTTCATTCAGGACTTTTTGTCACTGTATATAATATTTACATATAAAAATACAGATTTTTACAAAAAATAAAAAACAGCATGGGAAAGACACGATTCTTCAGATTTTACAAGTGAATTCTGTTATGAATATTGTCACATATTTGAGTTGACTCAAATTGAAGGCATTCTGGAAATTCAGAACATGATTCCAGATGCAATGAGAGAAAACAGGTGGATAGTGGGATTGGAGAATGTGATCAAAGGCTTTGCTCCCCATAACAGGGCCTTATATCCTGGGGCATGAGTAAAATGATCCATTGGGGTATAGGAACAAAATAATCGAACTCCCCTATTAGATTTCTTTTATTATGTTCTTTACAATTTATGTTTGGCTAATTTATAACATATACTATATTAACAGTAATACACATACATTTAAAAGTAAATATAGAGTTAGAGTTGTGGTTTTTAAAAGATAGGATTATGCGATCAAAAAGTTTGGAGATTACTGTGGGAACTAATGGTTACCAAAGAGTAAGGCAAGTTAAAACATGTCTCAGGTTCATAGCTGAGAGTTAATACGGAAGCAGGGGCAAGTCATTGATATTTTTAACTGGCCGTTGATACTTTGAAGGCAGGTTGTAGTACACACACACACACACACACACCCCCACCCCAATCAATCTGTCACGATTGGGGTTTTATAGTTGATTTGGAAGCTACATGGAATCCCATAACTAATCAATGGCACTTTGCTGAATTTTTGGATTGTTAAAATTGAGACCTATGATATACTTTCTGTCTTGCTTAGAATTGATTTGGAAACTGGGTAAGATTGAATCTAATGATCACCTTAGTTATTTGAAGATAAAGTTAACAATGACAATAATGTGAAATTTATGAAATACTTAAAAGTTTTAAAAATCTTAATTTCAATACGTAGGACTAATTATTTTGACTTTTTTTTTTTTGGTGTTATTTTTCCTTTACAAATATATGTACATAAAATTGGGACAATAGCATATAGGGTGTTTTTATGACTTTTAAATTTAATGCTACACTAATAGTATTTACCCATATTGTGTCATTAAGTATTCATGAGAATATCTTAATGGCACTATAATATTCCATCATTTAAAATTTACTTACGTAGTTCTCCATTTAGTATTTAGGCTGTTTCCAGTTTTCTGCTATGAATCATGCTGTATGGACATCCGTGAATATAAACCATTATGTCTTTTCTGATTATTTTGTTTCAGTTGGTTCTATAAACAAAACTACCGAGTCCAAGGATATTGACATTTTTTAAGCCTCTTGATACAAATTGTGAAAGTGCTTTGCGAAAAGGTGCTTCCAGCGGTGTCTGAAAAGGCATATCTACATATACCTTTAGTAACATTAATTATTTAAAATATTTTTTCAGTTAATAATGTTTGTTACTTAATGCTTTAGATCGTAAAAATTTATTCATTATTGAGACTGAACTATTTTTTCTTATGATTATTGGTTGCATTTTTTTTGTGATTTAAGCTCTTTGTCCATTTTTCTAAGTAGTGCTAGAATTCTTAATGTTTTATAAGAGCATTTTATTGATGAAATATGCCATCCTGTTGTCATAATTGTTGCATTATTTCTAATTTGTTGATTAGTATTAATTTTGTTATGTAATAGTGATTTTTGACATTCAAAATATTTAAAATTTTTATGTGATAAAAATCTATTATCTTTTTTATTCTTTTTTCTTTGCTTTGTTCTTCTCCATTCTAGGATTAGCTAGCTATTCTATAAATTTTTCTAGGCTCTTATTGCTTTGATATTTGTTCCTTATGAATTTTCAAAAATCAATTTAAGTCAATTTCTAGATGCATAGTCCCACACATATACCTAATTTTATGTAAATGATTGAATATATAGTTTTAATTCTAAATGCAGTTCTCTTTTTTTAGCTTTTCCATTTTTGCATGTCTCTCCTTTTTCCCACTTCCTGCCTATGCTGCATTAGCTCTACCCTCCCCACATTCAAGGTAACCCATCTCCATACTGGTGCATGTACACATTCATATGCACATTGAAATTTGGAAAGTAATTGTTTCTCAAAAAATGTTCATGATATATATTTAGTATAGCTTTGATTTGTTCTTCTGATAAATGTATAATTTCATAATGTGACTATATCATAATTTATTCAATCATTTCTCTCTTGATAGGAATTTATTGTTTACAGTTTTCTGCCATTATGATTAATGCTGCAATCTGGTGATTACATGTACATCCTGATTTGCATTTGCTTTTATTCTATAGAGTAGGTTCTCAGGGGTGACATTATTGGCTCCAAGGGTATGTATAATTTTAATTTGAATAAGTGTTGTCAGACTGATTTCATCTTTTGCATTTCCATTGACAACACATGTCGGTGCAGTTTTATCTCATATCCATCCCAGCAGTAGGTGTTGCTGCTCTTCTTTCTTTTTGCCAGGACTTTTAATTGGTTTATGAACAGATGCCAGCAATATAAGGATGAATGATGAAAAAAAATCCACAAGGGTTTTAGACATTTATTTTTCAATGTCAAAATCAGGATGGGCAAAATAAGTTAATGTAATGTGGGTTTTCCCACATGCAGTTTTAGGTTTTTAAAAACTCTATTCTATGTGTCTTAAAATCTCTTGTTCTGGAAGTCCTCAGCCTATGGTAATTTGAATATTGGCCAGTTATATCCAAAACATCAGATCATGAATGCACACTCCAACCAGTGTGCTTCTCAGGTGAGTCTGATTGTTCTTCCTTAATGGGCTATATGAGGCCAAGAGACAGGTCTGGCTGGTCTTTGTCATTGAAAATGAAGATGGGCAGAGGGGAAGGGTATCTTTTATTTGTGGTCTCAGTGTACTTGGTTAGAACAACTGAGGATCTTGTTCTGTGGGAATTGGCTTTCCAAGGTCTAAATTTGAAAAGTGAGTCTAAATTAAGTTTTTGCTGAAATGGTCTATGTGAAGAACAGTAATTGAGAAATGGAGCTCAAATAAAGTTCATGACCAGAAAAGCTTAGAATAAAGGACACCAACAGCCTGAACAAAAATTCCGCCAATGTAGTGTCAATGCTTGTTATGTTTTTTTATTGTCACCTTGTGTCACCTCCTTTGAATAAGCTGGGTTTATTTAAAGCAGTGGGTAAACTGGCAAAGGAAGACATGGATAATATCCTCTGAAGCAATAAAAAGGATGTATTTTTTTATTAGTCACAACAGCTTTGTTTATTTATTTTTTCAAGTTTTTTCTTTTAAATAATTGTTTATTTTTCAATTACAGTAGAGATACAATATTATATTGGTTTTATGTATACAACATAGTGATTAGACATTTATTTAACTTACGAAGTGATCCCCCCAATAAATTTAGTGCTTATCTGACACCATACATAGTTATTAAAATTCTACTGACTATATTCCCCATGCTGTACTTTACATCCACATGACTATTTTGTAACTACCAGTTTGTACCTCTTAATTCTTTCACCCACTTCACCCATCCCCAACCCCCTTCCTATAAGGCGACCATCAAAATGTTCTCTGTATCTATGAGTTTTTTTGTTTTGTTTGTTTATTTATTATTGTTATAATTTTAGATTCCATATGCAAATGAAATCATATGCTATTTGTCTTTCTCTGTCTGACTTATTTCACATAGCATAATACCCTCTAGGTCCATCCATGTTGTTGCAGATGGCAAGATTTCATTCTTTTTTATGGCTGAGTAATATTCCATTGTATATATGTACTACGTTTTCTTTATCTATTCATCTGTTGATGAGCATTTAGGTTGCTTCCATATCTTGGCTATTGAAAATAATTCTGCAATGATCATATGGATGCATGTGTCTTTTCGAATTAATCTTTTGGGTTTCTTTGGATAAATACCCAGAAGTGGAATTACTGGATCTTTCTATGTCTCTTATTATAGCCTTTGTTTTAAAGTCTATTTTGTCTGGTGTAAGTATTGCTACCCCAGCTTTTTCTTTTGTTTCCATTTTTATGAAATATCTTTTTCCACCCTTACTTTCAGTCTGTACGTGTTTCAAACTGAAGTGAGTCTCTTGTAGGTAGCATATGTGAGCGTCTTCTTTCTTATTCATTCAGTTACCTTATGTCTTTTAACTGGAGCATTTAATTCATTTACATTTAAAGAAATTGATGATAGATATGTAGTTACTGACATTTTATTCATATTTTTGATCTTTTCTTTTTAAAGAGGTCCCTTTAACATTTTTTTGTAATACTGATTTGGTGGTAATGAACTTCTTTAGCTTTTTCTTGTCTGGGAAGAATGATATTCTTAGATGACAGGTACATTAGCACTAGAAACAGAAGTTTCAAAAACACTTAAGGCAATGGATGCACCACTGGGCTATTATTTTCTAGTGGGTTTTATATGTGCTAGTGCATTTATTTTTAAAAAATGTTTTCTTAAGACATCCACAGCCTTTACAAATTTTTGATAATGCAGGAAAATGCAAAAGGAAGTATCCTCTGACAGCTCTGCAGTTTACTCATATGAGGCAAAAGTCAAGATCAGTGGTTGAAATGACTTTATGGGTTCAGGATTTAACTTAGTGTTTCTCTCTCTCTCTTTCATATGTGTGTATGTATATGTGTGTGTGTGTGTGTGTGTGTGTGTGTGTGCAATCTTTTGTAGTATTTTAACATTGTAAAGAAAAAACCTGGTAGAATATACAGGAAAATTTCAGAGCAAATAACTATTGGATTGGTTATTTTAAAGATGGGTAAGCATCAGTCAGTTTCTGGTTGCAAGATGTCAGTGATATTTTAATGCCAAAGAAGTACCTGCCAACCCCAATAGAAGGCTCCACAAGGAAGGGCACAATTGTACACTTAGTATCTATCACAGTGCCTGGCACAGAGAAATCTTAAAACCTATAATGTAATAGTGCATAGACGTTTTAACTTTCTTTTTTTGTAATCTATTGTTTTGTAATCAACCTAATCATAGTATTAAGCCTTTAATTTGCTGAGAGGCAGAAAACGTAGTCTTAGTCAATTCTGGGTTTTCTCAAAATATTTTTTGTTTTACACTTAATCACTTCCTCACTTTCCCTAGAGCATTTTTTTTTCCTCAGAGGGAATAATTCCATGGTGCATATATTCTGCTACAGCATCTCACTGAGAGCAAAGACATTGTGTAATATTGTACTTCATTGTGTTGTGTCTCAATGACTATTGGTGGATTGAATGATGTTGGTCAAGGAGATAGATGTTTAGGGAAGCATCATGGTCATTGGTCAGCATCCACTATGAGATAATTTATACTGGGATATTTCCTTTCTAATCTTTAGGAGCCATCCCTCCTTTATGTTGGCATTTGCAACTGAAATGCATGTGTTTCTACTTGGTCTCTAGCTATAAGTTTCACTCTACCATCTGTTTTCCTCATTCTAACCACAAATCTTCTTTGCTTTTAAAAAAATTTCTATCTATATATCTCATGGTCACATTGGTAAGAACTAGGAGGAAAATGAGCATTTGTTTGCTTCCTACTCTTCTTGGGGTGCAACAGGATCTTGTAAAGCTGCTCAGAATCTTCTACCTGGATATTCCTTTACCATTGTTTCTGCTTTGTTCTCTTATGCCCTACTGATACCTAGGAAGTTCTTTAAAGGCTTAGGGTTGGGAGAAGGATGCACATTGAAGTTATTCTCATCAAAGTTTCCTTTTTTTTTCTCCTTTTACTCTTTTTCTCTTACCCTTTAATATGAGATTTTTGGTCAGAGAAAGATGGAGAGTATATATGTAATTGTGGAGAAACATGTTCCAGTTGACTTGCATATTTTGTAAGTCTTTCCAGTCTTATACCTGGACTATACCTTTTTAAAATAAGAATATCGCGTCTGTGTTTTCTGTTCTTATGCCCCCTGCAAGCTCTGGAGATCTCTAATACAGTAACTCAAATGTAGGATGATTAGGGTGCAAAGGACCTGCAAGGAAAACGGTTTGTTAATAAGTCACTCTATCCTTCAGCAGCAAATGCTGAAAGATTTGCTTCTTTGATAGTAGCAGATATCCTGGAGTTTGAATTTTTTTTTTTTCTTTTTTCTTTTTGGCAAGGCAACCCTTGGTTGACCTCACAGATTGCAAAGACCATGTCAGCTTACAATCCCTTATTTTTTATTTTTTACACCTTCGACACTGAAGTTTGAATTTTAATGTATGACTTGCTACAGAAAAATTTGTCGTGAGGAAAAGAGATTAGCAGACAGAAATCCCTTAATCAAGCTCTAAAAAACAGGAAAAAATAAATAAATTGAAGCCAAAGTTTCAACAAAAGATTTTATCCCCAGTTTTATTGAGATGTAATTAACATACAGCACTGTAAGCTTAAAGTTTAGTGGAACGACTTGACTTACATATATTGTGAAATGATGACCACAATCAGTTTAATTAAAATCCATTATCTCATACAGGTAAAAGAAAAAAATGTTTTTTACTTGTGATGAGAACTCTTAGGATTTACTCTCTTAACAACTTTCAAGTATATCATACAATAGTGTTAGCTATAATCATGTTGTATATTATATCCCTAGTATTTATTTATCTTATAATGGAAAGTTTGTAATTGATGAAAAGTTTCTTTTTACAAGATACTCCTGAAAAATGCTGCACGTCTTCCCCCTCAGTGCAACTCAGTAGTTCTTTGATATTTTTGACTCTATGGTAATATTTCTATACTTTTTTTTTTTTTGCTATAAAATAAGTCAGAAATGATGGGAAAATGAGTTTGAAATTTTATAGCATGTAGTATGATACTATATCATATTTAACATAATTTTAAGTGATTGGTTTTCTTCTGCCCTATTTTCAAACAGTGTGCATGCAACCTAGAAACCTTCAGAGAGCTAAGAACTTTAACATTTCTGGTGGAACATAATGCATATCATGTCATTCCTTTTGTCAAAACCTCCCAGTATCTTCCTACTCAAAATAAAAGCTAAGTTCCTTTAATGGCCTATAGAGTCCTCCCGGTGTGCCCCAGTTACCTTTCTGATCAAAACCTTACTACTCCTCACTCACTCCTGTCCAGCTTCCATAGCAACCTCACTGCTCCTCCAACACATAGAGTTTTGACTCTTGGCACTTTGTCTTTAGCCTGAAAGGTTATTTCTACAGATATCTGTGTGGGATGGGGGAGTAACCTTTTGCAAGTCTTTAATGTCACCTTTTCAGTGATTCCTACCCCAGCATATTTAAATACCCTTCTCATCTGCACAGCACTCCCTGTTACCATTCCTTGCATTGTTTTTGTTCATAACACTTATCATTATCTATCAGAGAGACATTAAGACTTACTTGTTAGGAGCAAGCACTTTCTGGTCAGACCATTTGAGAGTGAATCCAGGCTCCATCACTAACTGGTCATGTGACTTAGGGGAAATTACTTTACCCCTCTATATCTCAGTTTCTTTCTCTAAAATGGGATTCTCACAAGAATTAAATGTTCATTTTTCCTCTCAATGAAATCAATGTAAGCTTCGTGAAGACTAGAATTTTTGTCTTTCTGTTTATTGCCTTTCCTCTAGCACCTAGAATAGTCTCCCCTAGCACCTAGAATAGTCTCCTCATTTTATCAATAATTTGTTGAGAAGTTTATTTATATTATTTTGGCTTATAGCACTTTTTCTTAAGAGTAACATACTCTTAGCAAGGGCCATCTGAATCTTCCCATGAGCGATAGTGGCATTTTTAGAATAAATACAGAGTTTTTAAATTCTTTCGCTTAAATATTTGTTATCTAAACTATTGTATTTTGTTAGGCTCTGTGCTAGATACATTCACAGGGAAACATTAAAATAAAAAACATTTTTTTTCGTTGACCCAAACCTCAAGGAACTTGTTTTCCAGTTGAGAATCTGGACATTTAAGGATGAATCCATGGACATGGTGACTGAAGAAGCACTGACTTCATAGTCAAACACATCTGGGTTTTATATCTCACTCCTGCCTCTCACAAGCGATATGACTTTGAGTAAGTTATTAAACCATTCTAAACTATAGTTCTCTAATCAATAAAGCAGTGATAATAATAGTGCCTACCTCAAAGGGCTTTGAACTCATTAAATAAATTATCTATGCAATGTGATTAATACAGTGTCTGGCACACAGTAGGTGCTCAGTAATTCTTATCTGCTATTATTATTGTCTTGAAGGATGCCTTGAAGGATGGATACTGTGTAGAAATAGGCAGAAAGCATATTCTAGGCAGAGAGAACAGTCTGGGTTAAGTCAGAGAAATGATAAAGCATGAGCTGTATATGGGAGATTACAACTAGTTCTGTTTGACTGGACTGTGGAATGCATTAAGGTAGATTGGGAGAGTAGGAAGATCAAAGCTCAGTCATGTAATAATGCTTCACCCTGAAGTAACTGCTGGGACCATTTTGGCATATTTCTTTTTAGCTTTTTTTTTTTTTATCCAGTGTAAATTTATATAAAGGATTGCTTATCATTGAATATTGATTAGAAATACAGATAATAATAGTAAGCATCTACTTAGTGCTACTTATATGCCACTCTTGTAAATGTTTTACATGTATTAATCTCTAATGCTTCACCTCTCGCTCTTCCTAATACATATATTATCTCTTCTAAAGTTGGGTTTAAAAGAGAAAAAATGAAAGAGAAACTTACTTTAAAATACTCCCAGGATAGTATGTATCTCCACATAGAAGATAATCCTGGTTTGACTCCATAGCCGGTCATTTGATGGTATTTCTCTAGCAGTCTCCTTCTAATATGATTATGCCTGGTTCAGTCTACTTCCATTTCCAGTAGGAGTTATATCTTATAGAGCACAGATTTATTTAGAATCTTTCTGTGATTAAAAGAAGAAAGAAAAATCTGGCTAGATCAGGAATTATCCATTACAAAGATTTTTAGAATAAGGTTTATCTTTTCCTAATTGATTAGTCTCCTGAACTTTATTTGATAGCATGAACTTTCCATATTACCACTTCCATGGTAATGAAGAAAAACTTTTTCTCATCTCTCCTTCACTCTAGGCAAAGGCTCTTAAGGCAGAGGGAAGTGTATTATAAAGTATATAAAGTATATAATATATGATGACTGCTATGGGAAAAATAAATCTGGTTGAAAGGTTACAAGGGATAGCAATTTTAATTGAGGGGTCAGTGTAGGCCACAATGACAAGGTGATATTTGAGCAAAAACTTGACAGATGTAAGAGAATTATCCGTGAGATTAACTGGGGGAAGACCATATCAGATGGAGGGATTAGCCAGTATGAAAGTCCTATAGTGGGAACATACTTAGCATACACACACACACACACACACGCACACGCACACGCACACACACACACACACACACACAAAGTAACACAATATAATGTTTACTATATATTGAAATGAATAGCAAGAACAATGAAGTTATTGTTTTGGATCCTATGAAGTCCCTGTAGTGTGCCTCCTAATGATTGATTTCTCCCTTGAAACAGAAACAGATAAGTCCCCAAAGTAAAGCTTTGACATAGTTTTAATAGTATGTCTTTTAAAAGACCTGAAGGTCAAGGTTCTGGCCTTTTCTTGTCTTGAAAGAAAGTGACATTTACCTGTTTGCCCTCAGCCTGGGAATCTTTTTAAAATATAAGATTCACCGTCTAGTTCTTGAAATTTCATGTCACATGTCTTGAGGGAGAAATCTCTTTTCACTTTTCAGCATATAATGTGATAAAATCCTTACTGCTTAACTTAAACTCTGATTTATATAAGGTTTTTGGAATGTAAATCAAAAAGATTTTCTTTGTTGCCCCTTTATAGTGCTTTAACCTGTAATATGTTACTGATATCACAAGATGGCAACAGTAGAATCATAATATTTTGTACAGAGTTGATATTTTGAAACAAGATGAGATTTATTCACCCAGCCTTTATTTTAGAAATATAATGAAGAAATTCTTTGTTTTAAAATATTGTAACAGAAACATATAATCTAAAGTTTGTGTGGTTTTGTTTGTTTGTTTCTTAGGTTTTTTTCATGAGCTTTAAGTGATTTATCTCTCTTCTACATTGTTCTATATTGAGGCACATATCTGCCAATAACATATTCACAAATTCGTACCTCCCAGTTATGATGAGTTTTCTGTTATCATTTTTTTATTGTTTTGTGAAAGAAGTGGAGATTGCATCTTCTCCACTTTTGCTTAAAGAATTTACATAATCTATTTTTTTCCCCCACAAAGCTTTTGTTGCTGAGTTGAAACCTGCAATTCTAACTTGGTAACAGAAAGAAGCATTGGGCCAGGAAGAAAGAAGCTAGGCATAACAAAAATCAAGAGTCATCTGAGAGCTCTGTGTTTGAATTTTGGTTTTGCCATTTGCTAGTTAGTGTAGCCATGGCTAAATCACTTAAGCTCTCTGAACTTCAATTCTATTATCTGTAAAGTAATAAAATAATAGTAACATTTACCTCATAAGATTGTTGTAAAGAGTGATTAATATGCAAAGCATATAAATTGATTAATATAGTTCCTGAACCTAGTAAATACTCCATAATACTCCATAAATAGTAGCTATATTGATAATGATCTTGTGGAACGTCCTTTTACATCTCTGAGTTTCAATTTTCTCATCAGTAAATGAAGAAAAATACTACATGCTGAGGAGAAACAAACGAAAAGATGTATAGAAGAAAGCTTTGAAAACTAAATTCTATAAAACTGCATTATATTAAAATGTATGGTCAAAATAGGATATTATTTTCCTATTTCATCATTTCTCCCTGGGACATTAGATCAGATAACAATTGAGAAAGCATTTTGCAAAGCCAAAGCATTGTGTGAGTATAAGATTATCTCATCATCATTACTATACAGTGCACAAATATATTCTCATGCCCATTGCTGTTACTTGGAATTCTTTCCATGTTTATTTTGGTGGGGCTGAAGAAGTGAATCAGAGTATTGGTAGCCCTTGTTAAAATGTACATACCTGCTGTAGGACAATTGCTGTCAGCAGGTTCTTGAATGAGCTACAAATAGACCTTTAAATAACAGCAGTGGATTTTTTTGCTTTTGTTTTTGTTTGTTTGTTAATTTGTTTGTTTGAGAGAGGTGGGTAGAAAAGTAATTACTTGGGCTGGGGGACCTGGCTAATGGTGAGAGGGAACTAAATGGTGAGAAATGGGAGTTGGGGGGAGAGATGTAGACCAGAGAGGAGGTGCAGTCAAGGAAAGGGAACCTGAAAGAAGTGAGTGGTTTCAAACATAAGCTTTAGCTACTAGTTATTATGTATGTGTTATACCAGCCTGGCAAGGGGCACAGAAATCAGCCTTTATCAGGAATGATCAACTGTCTTGCCTTCTGTTTCTCTTCCTTTTTCTCCCTTTCTTTCCTTTTTTCTTTCTCCTTTCTTCCCTTCCTTTCCCTCATCTCTTAGAGAATGTCTGCTATGTGTATTCATCTTTGTGTAGCATCCTTAAGCTGTCACCAGCCTTTGCACGCATTGGTTGTTATGTAAAAGTGAACCTCAGAAACACATTCTTCTTTCATAGCCTCAGTTCTACCCAGCTCTCTTTGACCTGTCTCTTTCACTTGATTTCTTCTTTCTTACAATCTAGTTTCTGACCTGGATACTAGTTATTTTCTTTCTCTCGGACTCGATATCTTTCTTTTTATCAGTTACAAAACTGAGAAAGACCAAGACTCTTTTTTTTTTGATCTTAATACTTTAGTAGGAGTAACAGAGTTTCATATGTATAGACCATTTTGTAATTTAAAAAATATGGCTTATTTAGTTGATTCTCATAATAGTTTAGTGAGTCAAATAGAGTTGATGTCACTATCCATATTAGAAATGAGGAAGCTTTGGATAAGCAACTTGTCCAGGATCATATTGTTAGAAAGCAATATAGTTAGGAATCTGCTTTCAAGCCAAGAACTTTCCCATTACACCAAAGGAGAAAAAAGCTAATTTTCACTAGGATATTGGAGATGGTTTCATGGCTAGGTGGTTTTAGCGCTGATTTTTGTGTGATGATTAAGACTTAGGTTGAAGAGACAAGTATGCTAGGTAGAGGGAAATTGCATGAGCAAAAGCTCAGAAGAGTAATAAAACCTGTTACCTATAAATGAAGTCTGGGCTAGGCACTTTTAATATATTATCTTCTCATCTCTGTAGCAATCCGGCAAGGTAAGTATTTTATTTATTGATTGCTCACCTCGTTTTAAATAGAATTTGAGGTTGTAGATATTATTATTTCTAATTTACAGAAGATGAAACTAAGCCTCAGGAAGGTTTAGTAACTTAATCAAAGTCACAGTAAAATGTGGTGTCATGGGAATTAATAAACATATGCCTGACCATCCCATGCTCTTTCACAGGAAAAGGTGGGAAAGGCTTTATGACTAGTGAGTAGTCAGGTTTAGTAGCAAGGGGAGCCAAGAGTGATAAGACTGATTAGGTGATTCTAGCTGTCTGACAGAGCTTTGATTACAGTATTATAGAGTTCAGATTCTCTTCCTTAGGTAGTTGTGAGCCATAGAAAGTTTTTGTACAAGGAATTGGCATCATGAGCTATGCCAAGGAAGATTAAGCTGCCAGCAACATGAATTATAGATCATAGAAAGGAGAAACTGATGGCAGGGAGACCAATTAGGTAGCTGTCACCTTAGGAAATATTCAACTGGATACCTGCAGAACTATGCATTATTCTTCTCTGAGGATACTGAAAAGTGGATTTTTCTTTACAAGTATCATTTCTTATGGATAGTAACTTGATTTATAAAGAAGAAAATTATGTTAAATTTAGAAAAAGCACTCAAACTAACTTGTAAAAGAAAGGAAAAACCTGACTGCAAAATTAATTACGTAAGGAGGCTTGTGGGTAACTTACGGAGCTGGTGGTTACTTGGCTAAAGCTGAATGTTAGCGCAGCATTTATGTATGAATAATTTACAGTAATATTTTCCTTTGGAATACTCTAGCTAACGTTCTAATAATATGATCCAAAGTGATGAGAGTGCTTCAGATTTTTTGCCTACTAACATGCAAATGTAATGAAATTGGATCACATTAATACTAGAAATACTGGACCTCAGAGGATGTATTATTGAGATGCTACAAAGATATTTAACTGTAAAATTCTACTAATATTAATCACTTTGAAATTTCTCTAAGTTTGAGCATTCTATTCATAATGCCACTGATCTAATTTAGGCTTTCACTGTACCTTACTAAGAGATTTGGAAACATGCTTCTGATCTTCATAATCTGGTCTTTCCTCTTTAACTCAGTCTCCACAATCCAACAGTTTAAAAACTACCTGTTGATCCTCATTGTGTATTGACTATTGTTCCATTTCCTTAGCATAACATTTACCTTAGCATAGCCTTTAAAGTCTGGCCTAAGCTTAAGCCTTACTTAAGCCTTGTTCTTGTAATTTATTCTGTCTGGAATATTCTTCTCTATGTTTTTATCTGGAAATTTTTTACTTAATCTTAAAAAGACCCATTTGTCTATCACCAATCTTCTAATGATCTCGAGAGGAACAAATTCTTCTCTTCTGTAGCATAAATTCTTCTCTCACATGCTGCTCCAGGCCTCTGTCAGAGTGTTCGTCATATTGTATTGGAATTAGTGGCTCAAGTGTTTCAGCTGTTAGACTGTGAGCATCCTGATTTTGAGTATTATGTTTATCGATCCATCTATAACGTGTTTTAGAGCTTGTTAGGCAGCAAATATTCAATAAATGTTTATCGAGTGGATGATTCATTATATTTTCCTTGATTTCAGAGAAAAAATATGCTGTTTTGCTCAGTATATATGTAGTGTACTTAGAAGCATGTCTTCAAATCTCCTGGCTGACCCAGAGAAAAAGTCCCTGGTTCTAGGTAATATTCTGGAGGAAGTTGTTAAAAAGCACAGAAATGAGTCATGGTGGTCCACAACTCACTTTATCTTTTAAAGTACTTATTATGTGGCAGATTATGGGACCGTTATGGGCTAAAATGATATTATGTAGTTCCACATTCTTCCCTGCACATTGAACTTTATTAGCAGATTACTATTAGAGTCAGAGATGTTCCTGGGTCATTATCAGTCCTGGAGAGAATGGTTAGGTTGCAGGGACTATCATCTTTCCTGCTACAGACTGATTTGGATTGATTGGTTACCCATTTTAATAACTTGTTCTCTTTTAAAAATTCATTTTCTGCCATTTTTGCAATTATGTATTTTATAATCCCATTCTTTATTTAATAGGCAAATTTTGCATCCTGGCAAAAAAAATAGAGGTTTCACACTCCCTAAAGTTTTTCCCTCATAGAAAAAGTAACTTACCTTATATGAAGATCAACCAACCCAACTTTGAAAATATTATGGTGAGGGAGTGAAATTTGTTCATGAGGTGGAGCTATCGATAACTCGATGATAAAATATAGTAGTGAAAAATGTTTCAAAGTATCCATATGCTATAAGCTTGATGTAATGCTGTCTGCAGGAAGTCTACCTGCCTTAGAGACCCTGTCCATGGAAAGCTTTATATGGAAACCTTAAAGACTTGCTATTCTTAACAAAAAATACACCACTCTTTTTACTTTGAGTCAGCTTAGCAATTTTTTCCCTTAGGGAACTTAGCATTTTCCACATTGTATTATAGTTATTTTGTGAGCAGGTTATAACTTCTCTACAATATTATGGAGTCAAGAACTGTGCCTGTATATATGGTTTACATCCCTTTGCCACTAGTCCAGATTCTTGCATATAGTCCCCCATCAGTAAATGTTCACTGGATAAATAAATAGATTATAAATATATGTTTTATGTAAAAGGGCCATTATTTTCAAACTACATAAACATACAGAAACAGGGCAGAGTTTCAGGAAATTTGGGTGTGTTTCAGAAAATTTCAGACATGATTATTCAACTTGTAACAACTGTGGAAGAACAAAATTAGGTAGTAGTTCTAGGGTGTTTTAGAGACTAGAAAATTTATATTCATGTACTGTTAGTTAAACATTTTCTTAAATTTTTACATATTCTGTTATAATTTCATTATTACTTTCATAAATTTGACTTATTTTTATGTATGAAGCTGCAATTGAAAGTAAATGAGATCTTTCCTTAACATATGAATAACTCTTTGTTACTTATTTAAGGAGAGAAAGTTGTTTTACTTTGAAATATATAGTAGTTATCCTCTATAACCTGCTGAAAAATGAATCAATTAATATACTGATTGCTATCATACTAGCAGGAAAATCCAAGGAGTTCTCTTGTATAGAGCTTGCAAGAGTGAGTTGTAAACCCCAAACCATTAATGTCTCAAATCATTCACTAAACTATTTTTTAAAATTTATTTTATTTTTTTAGTTGAAGAAATGATTTTAATTTTTTTCTCCTGTCTACCTCCTTCCATTCTCCCGCCCCGCCCCCCCGCAGTAACCACTAGTCTATTGTCCATGTCCGTGAGTCTCTGTTTGTTTGTCCTGTTCATTTGTTGCTTTTAGGTTTATATTCCCACATATAAGTGATATCACGTGATTTTCAACTATTTCTGTCTGGCTTATTTTGCTAAACTAATTTCTTAAAGAAATGTATAATACACATTCTTCATGAGGTTTCTTTATGATACTGTGATGGTAAGTTTTATATCAACTTAGCTTGGCTTGTGGTACCCAGTTATTTAATCAAATGCTTATGTAGATGTTGCTGTGAAAGTATTTTGTCACATGTGGTTAACCTCTACCACCAGTTGACTTTAAGTAAAGGAGATTTGATAATGTAGGTGGGCCTCAGACAATTAGTTAAAGGCCTTAAGAACAATAGCTGATGCTTTCTAGAGAAGAAATTTTGCCTCAAGACTGCAATACCAACTTCTGCCTGAGTTTCCAGACTACTGATCTACCCTACAGGTTTCAGATTTGCTGGTCTCTATAATTACAAGAGTTTGTTCCTTAAAACCAATCTCTCTTTGTCTCTGTCTCTCTCCTCTCTTGGTTCTGTTTCTCTGGAGAACCCTGAGTGATGTAAGTGCTAACACATTTTAATAATATTTAACACTTATATAGCACTTATTCTAGGCAGTTATCTAAGCATTTTAAATATATTAAGTCATTTAATCCTCATAACAGTCATACAGGCTAGGTGTTATTATTGCTTTCATTTTACAGATGAATACAGAAGGTGCAGAAATTTTAAATGATTTGCTCAAGGCCACACAGCTAGTAAGTGGAAGAGCTGGAATTCAATCCTAGGTGGTCCATTTTCTAAACCTCTGCTTCATCTCAAAATGATAGATTGTGTTCCTGGACAAAAACCACAAAACAAAATAGATCAGGTGTAGATCTTCATTTAATTCTTTTTCTTTTCTCTGTTTATGATGGATTTGAGATTGCAACTGATACTGTCATACTTGCTGCTGGTCTAACATTAACGTTGTTTTGAGCAGTTAACATTTATTAAGCATATTAACTACATACCAAACTCTTACATACGCTATCTCATTTAATTCTCTCAATAATCCTATGAAGTTTTTCTTATTATTTACTATATTTTACAATATAGTAGAAGATTATGAGCTCAAACGCAGTTCTCTCTGACTGCACAATCTGTGCTCTTGAATCTTTCTGCCTCATGGGGGATCATGGAATCCTAAGAATTTTGAGGAATCTTATTATTCGAATAGTCCAAGGACTTATCCAGTACAGAATGTTTTATGTACTATTCTATCTGATATTAATATAATCTCATCTGGAATCTCTCTACCACTGCAGAAGCTTGATCAGGTCAGCTAAATGTTATCTGATGGACTAACGACCAGGTCAGACATCTTTTGGGAGGCTGTCTGAAGCAGAGAGTGCAGGTGAGACAGAGCCAAGTTAGAGTTTAAAAGGGGGTAGTTGAAAATCAGGAGGCTTAGTAATAAGATGCAAATATAATTCCAATACAGAAGTAGTGGGCTTGTAAATGACAGGATTTGGGTAAGAACTAGATTGAAGCAGACACTTGCCTTGGATGCTCTAACAGGCCAGTAGCTCTACATGGTTGGAATGTTGGCTACTTTAAAAGTATAGGACTGAGATATAGAGTTGACTGTTTTCATTATGGGATTGTTCTAGTTGTTAGAAAGTTCTCTGATAGATAGAATAAAAGCATGCTTTCCTAAAATGGCACCCATTAGTTGTAATTCTACAACACAGTGCAAATATACGTTCTTTTCCATCAGCATGAAAACCATCAATTATTCCCTTATTCTTCTCCCAACCATTCTTACTAAGTATTTATCTGATATAGGCATCACATGGAGTTTTTTCAAAGACATCAGTAGTCCCAATTATGTGTTATTTAAAACATTGAGTAAGAAAATAGAGTGGGAAACAATGAAGTTTCTACTCTCATTGTAATGGTGCTAACTGAAATAAAATCCTTGGGATGGAGCTTTCTGAAAAGAGGATGATGGGAATTCAGCTGTGTTTAGTTATAGCCCAGATATTGAGAATAAACTATGCTGCTTTACTCATGAGGAACATGTCAATAAAACCAAAGACAAAAAAGAGTTCTGAGGAGCCAGAACCAACTTTACACTCTCTTATAAATTTGTCAGATTAAGTAAAATAATGCAAATAAAGTACTTAGCACATTGCTTGTCAGTAAATATTAAAAAAAATAAAAGTTTTTTAATTTTTCAAAATTTATTTTAAATTAATTTTTTTGTAGTAACATTCGTTAATATAAATTTCAGGCACACGACTTTATAATACAACATCTGTATACTCCATTGTGTGCCCGCCATCCAAAATCTAGTCTCCTTACCATTACCATTTATTTGACACCCTTTACCCTCTTTGTCCTCTCCTCAACTCCATTTCCCTCTGCTAACCACCATTCTGTTGTCTGTATCTATGAATTTTCTGTTCGTTCTTTTTGTTTGTTTATCTGTTTTCTGTTTTATATCCTACATTTCAGTGAAATACAGTTCTTGTCCTTTTCCATCTGACTTCTCTCACTTTGCATGATACTATCAAGATTCCTTCATGTTGTTGCAAATAACTATTCATCTTTTTTATGGCTGGGTAGTATTCTATTATATATATGTATCACTTCTTCTTTATCCAGTCATCTACCAAAGAACACTTCAGTTGTTTCCATGTCTTGGTCACTGTGAATAATGCTATAATGAACACAAGACTACATATATCTTTATGAATAAATGTTTTCAAATGTTTTGGGTAGATACCCAGAAGAGAGATTGCTGGTTCATATGGTGGCTCTGATCTTAATTTTTTGAGAAACCTCCATACTATTTTCCACAGTGGTTGTACCATTTAAATTCCCACCAGTAGTGAGCAAGATCTTCTCCAACACTTGTTTCATGTCTTACTGAAAGTTATTAAATATAAGGAGCAGTCACTATTGGCAGACACATTAATGATCCTGAGGATTGAAATTTGACAGTTTTATAGTAAAAAAAGGCAAGAAAAGAAAAATAAAATTGAGAAAACAAACATAAAAATACGAAAAGCACCATAGTCTGAGACTATTATATGTGGGTTGAGCTCTCTGAAGCAACTATTCTGCTATAGAGAAATAGCTAATGTCCTAAGCGGTTTTATTATTTTAAGTGGGATTTCCTTAAGAGAAAAGGAATACAAATATTTTAGAAAAGGCTTTATACAAAATAAAAATAATTTTATTTTAAATGATTAAACTCTAAGATATCTGAAAAATAACTTTTTAAAATGACTTGTTGCACATGGTTTCGGATAGGTAGGCATTTGTTTGGCTTGGGTTGGTTTGGTGTTACTGTCAGATTATTTGACATCCATTCAACACACATCAATTATGCACCTTATACCCGGATCTCTGATTGTTGTTCTGGGGAATATTGAAATGAGTGAGACCAAATCATTGTCTTCTAAAAAAAGGACCCATGTTTTAAGCACCTGTGTCATTTAATATAAAGTGATAAATTAGAGATGGGTGCATAATTTCATGGGAGCACAGATCAGGTTTAGTAAAGATAAATAATGTAACTGCTGCCACAGGAAATCCTGAAAAACAAAATGTCATTACTAGAATGGAAAGTTCCTGTTCTCTAGAACCTGCAGCACAATGTTAAATAGCTTTGTTTTCTAACACTTATGCAATTAATTCTTTACTCTTTCAAACTCTGGATACTCCAGAGTTTGAGTATCCAGAGTTTCTACTATGTGCCATGTACAAGGATACAAAAATGAATGAGACCCCATGGTATATAGTGGAAGCCAGAGTGCTATTGTGGAAAGAACATAGGCTTTGGAGCCAAATGGGCTAAGGTAGGAATTCTGCTTCTCCTACTTACATCAACATAGTTTTGAACCCAAACCTCCTAATCTGCATAATGTGGATAAAAATATTTGTCAGAATAGTTTTTTTGAAGGTGGAGCTATATATGTAGAGTATCTAATTTTATTTTATTTTATTTTTTATTTTGGCACATAGTATGTACTCAATAAATGGAAACTGTAAATGATAGTGCTTGTCTTTAAGAAGCTTGTAGTCCAGTGGAGGCATACAGATATGCAGTCTATAATATGATGGCGCAAAATTGGGAGTGCCTTACTTTGCTGGGTAGGAAATGGAGGGCTTCTAAGAGCAGGCAACTTGAGCACAGTCTTGAAGAAGGTAATGGCATTAAACAAGTGGGGGCAGTTTCTAGCAGGAAGAGCAGCATTTGCAAAGGCATGACATTTGAAAGAGAATGCATATCTTTTTTTCCCCCTTAGAAACTGTAAGTAGCTCTGCATGGCTAGGGCATAGGGTAGCTATCTGGAGGAACACAGTGGGAGGTAAGATTGGAGCATAGGCAGGATCAGATTGTTAAGAACCTTACATGACCTCTAGGGATTTCAGTAGTGGGAAGCCAGGGAAATATTTTTAGCAGAAAATAAAAGAGAAGTTCAGTGGCAATAGCCTGTGGACTGTTTGGTAAGCTACATCCATGAGGCCTAAAAGAAGGTAACTTTCCTTGTGAAAAAGGCCTGTGGAAAATACTGATTTGGGAGGGAAGGATGTTTAGCACCATGTAGTCTGAGAAGGCCCTGCACTCTTGGAGCCCTTGGCGGGTTCCACGTGGACACAGTGCTGTAATCTTGGCTTGGCTGTAGTCTTTTTAGCTAAAACTGTACCTATCAATAGCAGTGGCTATCAGCAGTCTTCATCAATGGCTTTGGCGAATATAGTGCAGCAAAGCTGAGTATTAATCATTTTCAACCAGAAATGTAACTAATGATAAAATATGGCTACGATCCTAAACACCTGTCCTATCGATTAGCCACCTGTTGAAGGTCCTTTGAAGGGAGAGATGCCGAAGGACAAGAATAGGCAAGTAGACACTTTGTTACTAAATGGGGTTACTGAGGTGGGTAGTACCATGTATAGTTTGCAGGTCTACTTATAACTAGGCCTAAAGCCTACGTTAAAAAGCTGCCCGAATTGCCTTCTTGGTGCCTTCGTTTTAGGCCTTTATCTTAATCTCGGCCCTTGAGATGTTACTGCTTTGACAATAAAAGAGGCAGGATTAAATGAACATAAGGGAAACATTGCCAAATAAAAGGAAAGTATTTCTCTATAAGGCCTAGAACATCAAGCTTTAAGCTGGATATTTGCACCTCCTTTCTCTTGAGAATTATCCCTGGTTGTTCTTGTTTTTTAATGGCCAAGAAGGAGAAAGAGAGTCTTTCTCTCAGGAAGGTGGATGTTACAAGCTTTTTTTTTTTTTTTTTTTTTTACTGCAGCAGAGGCATGAATTGAGAGACTAAACACAGTGAAGCCCCACAGAGAAAACCGCAAGAGAGACTTTGAAAATGAACCCACCATTTGGACCCACTAGCTTTTAACCCCTTCTCCCTGCACCCCAATCCTACCATGGCCCAGGTGGGGCACTGTGTAGATAGTGGAGAGATGGAGGTGTCCTAGCCTCCAGCTCCTTCTCATCTAGAGATCAATGTAACAAATAAGTGATAATCCCTGCTTTACTCAGGCTGGTCAGATGTTGTGCTCCTTTTTGAATCCTTTAGGAGGAATATGGACAAATGAGAGTATTCAAAGGAGAGAGACCAGAAGGGCCAGAAGACACAAAACCATTTCCATCGGTGGCACAGAAATGGCGTATTGAGAGAAGAAATTTGTATTTCATTTATCTCTGTTCATGCAGAGTGCCTGACACATTGTAGGAGCTTAATAGATGGTAGATGTTTTTTAATGAACGAATGATTGAGTCAGTGAATGAATACATATGAGGGAATTCAGAAATTAATTTATTAGAGATACATAAACCAAAAAGTAATGATCATGGTGACATGAGAGTTTTGCCTTTCCCATGGAAGAAGGTCCTTAAAAGATAGATCTAGAACAAAAGTGCTGAGGTTATATGCAGGCTGAAATAGTCAATAAAATTGATTTTAGACAATTATTTTTTAAATATTTTTAGAACAGTCCAAAATTGGTAGTTAGAAATAATTGTCTAACAATCAATTTCATTATGTTATAGTCATGGATATTCTATCCAAAAATGTTCATTAAAAATCAAGAAGTAAAACTCTGTTGATGACATTCCCAATTAAACAAAGTAAGGTAAATGGGAGATGCATCTGAGTGCTTATACTATGCCAAGCTTGTTAAGGGCGTCACATGAATTCTCTCATTTAATCCTCCCAACTACCCGTGATGTGGGTTCTATTTTTATCCCTCATTAAAAAAATTAGGAATCTGAGGCAAAGATATTAAATTACTTGCTAAAGGTCATATAGCTCTGGGTGGAGCCAGGATTCAAACCCAGAAATTTTCATTCTAGGTCCTGTACTCAGATAAAAGCAGCAAAAAACCTAGAGAATCACACTCAGGCATGTTAGCCCAATGTTCATTTGATAGTCATTCATTCACTCATTAATTTATTAGTTAAAAAAGTAACTGAGGGCCTTTATAGGTATAGGAAATATATAAATGAATACAAAACAATTCTTACCCTCCAAAAGCTCATCTTCTCAACTACGAATCACCTCAAATATGCCTGATAAAAAAATGAGGAGAAGGCTGATGTGGATTTATTAAATAGTCCACAATTGCTAGTGAGGGATTCCAGGAGAAGGTAAGACCAAGAGAACATATGGAGAGAGAGGCCAAAATCCAGAGCTATAATGGAATTCGAGGAAGGTAATATGGGCTCTGGCATCTTCAAACAAGGAGAAGAGCTGGGACCTAAGCAGGCTGATGCCTTTGGAGTACCTCAAAACAAGTGAAGGTGTTGTACAAAATTTACATTAGAATCCAGAGAATCCAAGAAAGGTTTCTTTGGAGGGTCAGCTGGACTGTGCATGGTTGACACAGTGGAACTAGTTTCAAACCAAGGGAGGATAGGGCTGTGACAGAACCTCAGAGGAGGCAGAATGAGCCAACTGATTTTGAATTCCAGTTTTTCCATATGTTAGGGATATGATCTCTATTCTCTATGAACCTCAGTTTTATCATCTGTGAAATAGAGATTATAATACTCCTATCAGAAGATAGTTGTGTGGATTAAATGAGATTGAGTGCGAGCAAAACAAAACACTTTGCCTGAACATAGTAGGTACTCAATAAAGTTAGTTAGTTCCCTTCTCCAGTATTCAGCTTTGAAGAGGGCAGAGCCTGAGCTTCCCCTTCCCTTTACTGATCTTTCCTGATTCTAAAGAGTTTCTGCTGCTTTATTAACTTGGACTTTTTATGGGTTCCATGAAAAATTAGACCTTTGGATAGACCACAGATGCCTATTATGGAAGTGTTTATGGGAGAAAAGCGTATTGATCTTTTAATAATTTTCTCTTAGAGAACTGTTATCTGGTACATCCTTATAAACATTAAAAATGTACAGTTAGGTGTCCAGTTATTACAAAGGTCAATTCAGTAAAGGTGTATTGAAATTCATTGTGGTGAACCAAGACTCTCAGGGGTTTGCATTCTCACAGCCAAATGACATGTCTCAAGAAATCACATTTTATTTCTTTGAATTTTATCCTTTAAGTAGAATACTAGATTTGATACTTTTACTTGAAAATTTTCCTACAAATCTATTTGAGATAGTGCTTCAACCATTTCTTAATTTACTGATCCCTGTCACTTAAATATTACTTCCACAAATAATAGGAAATACACACAGGATTATGCTTTTTCAATTCTGGTTTTAAAAGGATAAAGAATGGTAGAGAGGAACATACTGAATAGGCTAGTAAAAATAATCTGTATCCAGTATTTTTGAAGCAGGAAGATTTTCAGAAAATGAATTTGCTATGGAAGAAAGTGATGGAAGGCCACAGACTGCATATTACTCTAAATTTGGTCCTTTAAGGCATATTTTTTTTGAAAAAAGGAAGGTGCTCTTTTGCTAATGTGACAGGCTGGTGAAATGTTCTCTTGAGCTGTTTGTAAGACCACCACAGTGTCAGTTCCTGGATCCTTAGAGGAAAAGGGCATGTAGGAACCGTTCTACAGAGCCACGTTCCAACTATACAAAATGTCATTTGTATTCTGACTTCATCATATATTACCTTGTGACCTTTGGAAAATTTCTTAATCTTTCCAAACTTCGATTTTCTCATTTGTAAAACTCATCAAAAGATTGAATGATATTATGTATGAATGCATAGTATGATTATAAACCTAATCCTCTATAATGTATTTATTTTTTTAATCTTCTGGAAGTGTTCCTTTCCTGGGAAGGTAAACTCAACCAAAACTTTAAAAGAATCATAGTATAACATAAGATGACACCAGTTCATCTACCACCTCATTGTTGTACATATAGATTTAGGTAAATATTGCCTAAATTTTTCCATGATCATTTCTCAGAATTGCATGCATAAAATAGCAAGCTCCTTCATCCTTCTCATCTTTACATTTATAAAAAGCTTAACTACATTGTGATTTAAAAATTCTAATCACATTTTTGTCAATGCGAAAGTATGATGAATTGTTGTAAATAACATTTCTCACAGATACATCTACATAGTGTTTATCTAGTTTATCTAGTTTTGAAAGTCCTCCAATATAAAAATCTAACATTGATTCTGAAATGTCTGATATTTTGCTTCTTAGAAATAGCTATATTATGTTTTTTTCTCTCCCTACATTTCTACTCAGGAGAATGCACTGCTAAGTCCACTTCTGCACTATTTTGAACAGATTTCATTTGACCAAGAAATATTACCCCTCTCAGGCTTGATGTGTACATTTGCATGCCAGTAAATGAATATGATTTTTATCTCATAGCTATTTTCATAGCAGTGGTGATTTCTGGTTCCCGGAACTAAGTAAATATGTCTAGATGGCCTGGGATCCACTTTTTGTATCATTAGCCATAATAAAATTACTCATTCACTGTATATAGAATGCATCAATCTTTATTTCACATCAGTAAAAGCTGAGATCATTTTATTTCTTTCTTCCCTCTGTTTTTGTTGTTTCATTTTCTAAATTTAGCTCGTATGTACATAGTTTCAATTTTTTTCAGCCTGAGTAATTTATTGTCATGCATTTTTAGTCTATTTAATCACCTAAGAAATTTCGAATTAGGTTGCTATAATCATTCCGGTAATTATAAATTATATTGTGTTAGATAGCTTACCTGAATACAGATTTTCTAATTAATTATCTCTCAATTTTAAAGCCTTTACAGCAAAGTCTGGTATATTGTTAATAGCAATACTTCCAATACCGCTATTTGCAACAGGTCCTGCACCCTGTATATTGTTAATAGCAATACTTCCAATACCGCTATTTGCAACAGGTCCTGCACCCTGTTGCAAATAGCAGTATTGGAAGTATTGCTATTAACAATATACCAGACTTTGCTGTAAAGGCTTTCATTTTTTTTTTTTTTTAATAACTAAAGCATATTCCTTATCCAGTCCTTCTTAGCAGAAGATGCTGACGATGTTCCTGAAACCTCTTTGGCACTAATTCTTCATTATCACTGACAGCAGTTGTAGGAAAGACTAGTCAGATTTCCAGGTTGTCTTGTCACCTGCAGCTTATTTTCTTTTTTTTCTTTCTTCTTTTTCCAATCACTCTCCCTCTTTCTTTTTATTCTTTGTATTTCTTTCTTTTCTGTCTGTTTTCCTTCTTCCAGCAGTAAGCAAATATAATTTTAAATTTGTCTTTAAATGCAAAAACCATTATGAATAGTAATTAGAAGTCATTTTCAACTTTAGAAGTACATGTAAGAGATACTTGCATTCTAAGTATTTGATATTAACTCTTCAGATGTACTTACGGTTCTATTAATTTAGAATGCCTTGTGTTATCGGGGCATAGGGTAGTGAAAGATGTAACTAAATAATTAGTGCTTTTAAATGAATAATAACTCTTTAATTTTCTACTGAGTTCTCTGAAAATTAAGTCTTTGGAATTTTAAGTGAAAATTTAAATGTTTAAGCATGTTAATGAATACATGGCATTCTCCAATACAGTTTATATACACAATTATCTGTGTATATATGAATTGTGGGTATGAATATCCACATGTGTGTTTGTGTGTGTATACATAATTTCTTTTTTATATGAGTTAATTTTAAATATCAAAGTGTTAAAACGCTGGCAAACATTAAAAACTAAAATGCATATTAATAGTGTGATGTCAATGGAGTTAAGCAGAAATCCTTTTAATTATAAGCCCACAAAAGAATAGATTGGCAATTTTACTTTAAGTATTATGTCATGGAAGATGTACTTGAGATATTTAATGACTATAGTAGATGACATGTACAAAAAATTAGTTATTTAATATAATTTTAGTTTTGTTTTAGTACAATTTCATAAAATTACTTATAATTCCCTAACAAAATAGCATATAAGCAACTATAATTAGAAATACAATGATAACTGGTGTCGGAGGAAAAATTTCCTCAATAATAAACTGTACCAAGATTCCTATGAAATCATGTAGTCAAGAGCTAGAGTTAAATATTTCCAACTTTTTAACAATTATTTCATGACTTTTTTCCTGTGTTCTTTTTATAACTTTTTTCTAATAACAAAATAGTATATGCTTAATGTTGAAAACATAGAAAATATAAATGTGCCTACATTAAAAACAGAATAAAAACAAATCATTAATAATGCCATTATACTAGATAAACACTGGGCTTTTTAGGAAATGTCTTTCTAATATTTTTTCATGTAAACATATGCATACTTTTGTTTACAAAATTGTATACTTGACATACTGCTTTGTAGTCTGTTTTTAACTTAATAATTTTCTTTTTTGATAATTTTTCATTTGATAAATATTCTTTCCACATATTTTAATGAGTTAATGATAATTATGGTAATATATACCTTATGTTACTTAAAAATTTCCTATATTTAATTTTTAATTTATAATATTTCAGTTTACAAGTACTACTTCCATAAAATGTCTTATATATTAATTTGCTTTCACCACATATGTAATTATTTCCTTAGGATAAATTCCTAGGAGTGAACTTTTCAGGTTAACCCCCCTCTCTAATTTTACTTCCATAACAGTGCAGATTGTACCATTTCTCAGAGAATTTAAGAAACAAGCTAGTCCAGTTTCAATAGTCTCACTCTTCTGAGACAGATTTTAATCACTGGTCACTGACTCACAGACAACACCCAAGTTCTCTGTCCAGCTGTTGTATTGAGTAAAGCTGCAAGTGTTTGCAAATCTGCTTTAAGCATTCAACTTTTTTTTTTTTTTTAAGCTCAGCAATGCTGCTGATGTCATTGGTCAGGAACTTTCTAATTCCAGTGGCGAAAAAATACATTAGAGAAAATCTCAACAAATGTAACAGCTTAGACTATAGAAAGCTGTTTTTAAAAAGAAATTAAAAAAAAAAGCTAAAAAAATGAAAGCTAAGGTTTAATATCAAATAATCAAGAATATTCTAGGCAATTACGTAGGGAAAAGAGAATTTCATTTAGAACAAGAGAAAGTAGTTTTTGTATATTTACAAAGATCGGAAATAATTGTGTGCATACAATAATAAGTATGTAACATAACTTGTGGACTGTTTTTCAGAGATTTTTACCAATAGGTTTAGACTAGTTTTCCTCACATTTGAAAACTTAAGGACTCCTGAGATTATATTCAGGAGTCTCTATTTTAGGAATACTGGTTTAGATTAATTAGTTTTAATTGCTGGAGGGATAGATTCAATAGATTTCCTAGCTATTCAAACTCTGGTATTTACTGATACATTAAAGAAAATAAATATAAATATATATATTTGCCCTTTCTAGCAGTTCATGTTTTCTTCTCTTCTCAGTCTTTTCCGATACTTTCAATTCCCTATCAATCTGCCCCTGTAAATATTGACCACTGACTTTTATTGTGCAAGAAGATATATAAGAATGCATACTGGAGTGATTTTGTCAGCGTCATTCCTCAGCCATTCCTTTCTTACACCACATCAGAATGGGTTGCAACAGCTGCTCCGGATATTCACCCAAGACCACCCTCTGTCTTGGTTGACTCTGTGCTGCTACGCTGATATCCTGTCTCATCTATTTGTGAACATTTCCTTGGTTTAGCTGAACAGTTGGGTTCCCTTCCCCAGCTCAATTAAGGCTCAGATCTCACTTAAAGCCCTTTTTTCATTGTCTCTGTTTGGCATTCCTTCCCTCCATCAGCCTTGACCTGAGGCAACCCTTTCAGCAGTGGGCACTAACCTTTGTTATCTTATGAGAGCAGAAAATTGGGACAAAGGAAAAAGCTATTAAAGCAGATCCAGGTTTTGTAATGCCTAAAGATTTTATTATGTAGGGCCCTCTCTTTAATGCAAAGAATACAAAATTACCAATACAAAATTAGATAAAGTGAATATTTATTTAGAATTAAAAAATATACTATTATAAATTACAAACTTTAAACAGTGGAAATAACTGCAAATATCACAAAATCATGAAATATTACATAATATTTTAATTAATTACAGTCTAACATACTTCTGTTATATACTCATTAATGACCTCTTTTAAGACCAAAATTTTGTGATATTATTTTCTAAAGAGAGAAAAGAAGCATATTTCAATTTTTCTTCTGGTATGGTTGGTAAAAAAATTTTTTTAATTTATAGTTCAAAAAAGTTTCTTTTAGCTTTATAAGTTGTTATTTGAAATTTTATATTAGAAAATTTTAGGGTATTTATAATCTTCAGTTTGAGAAACCATGTATCAAGTTTTTCATATATGAACTTTTAGAGACATGCCTATGATTTATTGTAATAGGTATATATTTGAACTGTTTAAGCACAGGAATTCTGATAATGTCTATTTCATGAGATTCCTCCCAAAAGAAAAAGATATGGAACATTTATAACTGTATTTGCTGCATTATGAAGTATAATCCTGACAGGCAAGGACTTCCGTTTTGACTAGGTGATAATGAAAACCAAATATTCTGCTTCTACTACTACATGTCTGATGATTGGAAGAATTTTCCACAACTAGCTTCTGACTCCATATTCAGACCTTTTTCTCCTCCACTTATACACATTTGGTTCTAGGCATGTGTTCGTATCTCAATGCCACCTAGGTATATAGTGGATGGCAGGAGTGTACCTAGAAACCGTTTTACGCTGAAAAAGCTAACAATCTCACTAAAAAGTAATTGATAAAAGTGACTGTGAACTTCATAAATCAACCTTACTAAGCTCAAACTAAATGTGTTCCAAACTCAATAACTCCTTTGCCAAATCTCCAAAGTGCCTTTGGTTACTCCAGTGATAATTCGTATAGGGAAATATAATGAAGTTGGAATGGAAAGACACAAAGGTCTTAAGCATTTGTGGTTAAAATGTCTTGTTTTTACAAATTTTACAAAATACATGACCACTTGAAGACATTTTTAGGGCTTTTTATAGGTCTCAGAAGGAACTCATCTAAGAGAGAAGTCCCGAAGCTTAAAGTGTTTTAGCTCCACTAATTGTGCCTTTGATTATTGTTCTCATCACATTTAATTGTAGGTAGCTGTTTATATTTCTCTTCCAGTAAATTGTAAGCTCCATTATCTATTCATCTTTGTATCTTCAAGTGCCTGAAAGAGGTCTGGGATCATAGCAGGTGCTAAATAATTATGAGCATTGGACGGGTAATACTCTTATTGTAAGAAAAGGATATAGTCTGCATGAAACTTCCTCTGTAAAATTGCTCAGTCAATTTAAACCATATTAGTCCAAGGTAAGTGAATGTATAACTTTTTAAAAGGTTAATTTTATAATTTTATTTAAAAGTGCATAAATTGAGTACTAATTTTGAGAAAGGTGTACTACTATGATAATTTGCTAGACAGAATTAAACTGTATATTGTAAGATATTAATTGTGCATTAAATTAATCCAGTGACTGATAATAGCAGACAGACAATAAATGTTTGATCAATGAGTGAATAAAACTGATATATATATAGTTAATTATTTAGTACACCTGATTTATCTGGGTATGTGGAGTGATAATTATGAACTTTAAAAAGAAACTCATTTATAATACTTGAGTTCAGAGTTCTATGCCTTTGAAATCATCAAAATATGCTTAGACTATATTTCTTGCTGTACTATAATTCTCTTATTCCTTTTGCCCATGTGCATATGACCACTTCCTCCTTTGGATCTGTATACAAATTTTATCTTAGCCCTTTGACAATTCATTATAGCATTTGTTAACATAAAATTCCTTACTATCTTAGCTTAGGCTGCCATAACAAAATATCATAGACTGAGTAGCTTAAACAACAAGAATTTATATTTCAAAGTTCTGAAGGTTTGAAAGTCCAAAATCAAGGTACTGGCTAATTCAATTCCCCAGTGAGAGCTCACTTCTTGGCAGATGGGTTCACTATGAGGGTTGTACATTCCATGTGTTTGGACAAATATGTAATGACCTGTGCCCATCATTATATATATCTATGTATCCATTATCTATCTATCCATTCAGAGTATTTTCACTGCCTTAAAAATGCTCTGTGCTGTACTTATTCATCCCCCCTGCCCCCAACTCCTGGCAACCACTGATCTTTTTACTATCTCCATCATTTTGCTTTTTCAGAATGTCGTATAGTTGGAATCTTACAGTATGCATTTTTTTTCGATTGCCTTATTGCAATTAGTATTATACATTTAAGGTTCTTCCGTCTTTTGATGGCATGAAAATGAAAGCTCATTTTTTTTAGTGCTGAATAATATTCCGTTTGTCTGGATATACCACAGTCCAACATTATTTCTTAAGCTGCATTTACTATCACAGGTTAATATTTCTCAACATCAAAGTAGTAGTTGATAAATATGTAGCTGTAATTATTTTTCAATCTCATGGCACATGACCATCAACTATGATATATCTGAAATATTATGGATATTCCCAAGTGAATATAAGACATCTAGAAATAAAGAAATAAAAATAATAATCTTCCAACCGAATTTTCAGACCTAAGGCATTTATAAAGCATGGTATTTTTCCAACATTTAATAAAAGGATTGTTTTTTAAAATATTTATAGTCATCACACTCTTTAAAAAAACATACCTAGATCTATATTGCCACCCAGAAGAAGTTAATTTCACTGAATACATTTGGAATTCTGAAATATCCTCCAATATCATTGCTAAAACTGTGCACTAAAAATCGTCCCTAGAATTTGTCTCTAGCTAAAAGATTCCCAAGTGTGAATCTGTGATACCTTGTCTTTGGTTACCAACTGTCCTTAAGCCCTCCAGTGGGGCCATAAGAATGATAAAAATGATGCTCTAGCTGCATATTCTCGAATTTGGTACTTATTCTGTGCTTGGATTTCTGACATTCTCATGTCTTCACATCTTCATAGCTCTCCCTTTTTGGACTTAGTAAACTTGCTCCAAACTGCCTGCTTTCAATGAAGTGGTCAACTTCATTGAACACTTTCACTAGGAATTTTTGTCTCCTTTACTTACCTGCATTGCCACCTCCATCTTTATTTCCACCCCCACCCCAGGCTACATCTTCTATACTCTGCAGCTGTGATTGTAAGCTACTATATCCTAGCTCACATCTATGAGACACAGCTGGCCAGCAGGCAGAAATTTCTAGCTGATTTTGAAGCAAGCCTTTAAATATGTTAAGTTTTTTAAACTTTAAAAAACTTTAACTTTTAAAAATCTATCATGTTGAGACCTTTTAATGAATAAAGTCTAGAATGTAAGCACATTGCATCTTTAAAATAATAATAGTCAATGCAAGAGTGACTATTACTTTGCAAGAGTGGCCACAACAAAAAGGTGTGAACATGCTGGTATCAGGAGTAATTGATGAAGCAGTGAGAACACTAAAAGAGGCTTTGCCATCATCTAGGTAAGTCCCTGAGCAGACTAGGCCTTAGTTCTCTTTGTTGTAAAATGGCATAGTAGCACTTGTCTTAGCTGTCTCATACAGTCAGTGAGAAAGTGAGAATGAAAGTGCTTTGGAAAGCAAAATGTGCTGCACAGATATGAGAAACGATGACTGTGCATCTGGTCTACATTTCTACGGTGGAATGACAGAGAGAATACTGGCAATAATATATAGAAGGTTGGCATCTGAGATCAGAGAGCTGAAATAAATAAGGTCCTAAGCTTCTTTAGGGTGGCAAGTTGCAGAAAATGATGAATGTTGTCAAGACAATTGAATTTGGAAGGAGACCAAAGCAATGATTGGAAAATGTGCTTTGAGTTGCTGAGGCACTGAAATCCAAGGAACAACAGAAATATCTAATATAGTCCTGTGATTTAGGAAGATGATGAGCTAGTCTCCACATTAATGTTGATGCTTAGGATATCAAGCAAAGCCTTCAACCTCTTTGTCGAACTTGGAAAATCAGACTTCGAGGGGTATGGAAAATATTCTGCTATAAGTTCCTTGGCTATCCATTATCTCTGAAATAAGCAGCCTTTGGGCGTGAGTAGGGGAAGATTACATTCCCTTGGAAAATTTGGAAAGCTCCTTTGTCACCTAAAGTCTAGGCTTTAGAAATTAGACAAGAAAATAGAATAAGGAAAACATGGTTTGTTACTGATGAATGTTAGGGATAAAAATAAGGCAGGAAGGGGCTGTAGAAAGCATATGGGTTATTTTGGATAGAATGACCAGGAAGGACTCACTGAGAAGATAATATTCGAGTAAAGACTTAAAGAATGTTTCTATGGTCTATGAGTAAATTATGCTTCATTTCTTCCTCTGCTAACTCCACTGACCTCAGGCCCAGGAGGAGATAGATAGAATACAGTATCAGTAGAGTTACCATTTAGCCACATAGAACTAAAAACAAATAAAAATAATTTTATTTTTTTCTTTCACTATCTCCTCTTCTACGATTTTACCGATGGTATTGATAGCAAAAGGGCCATCTTTACATTATATTCTGGGTAAATGGACTAAACTTGCACACAATGATTTAAGAAAAGTGTATGATGAAAGTAGAACTATTTTTATAAATAGAGATAGAAGAACCAGAATAAACAATGTTTGAACACTAAATTTCATTAGCATATAATGTGTACTATCTTTTTCAGTGATTGACACGTTAAAAATAAAGTTTCATTGTGCCATTACAACTTACATGTGTTTAGAAGAGGTTCTGCAATGCTATTCTAGTGAGTTCCCCAGCAAAAGCAGCAATGCTCTTAGATTATACTAAAATCCTAATTACTTTGTAATACTGACTGGAGACATATATTAGTTGTTGTTATCTATCGTTTATCTTCCGATTGGATATAGACTCATGTTAACATTATTATATAGCTATACAAATACAAATATACAATTATAGAACTATAATATAATAATGCAGCTCTTGTGTGACTACTGTTTAATATTAACAATTACTCTTATGAAGACACATAAATTTAGTTAACCAGGATGATTCTCCATTGTACTCACTCGAAGCTCCATATTTGCCTTATTTTATTAAGTAGATAGAACTAGATAATATAATATCTAGTTGTACACATGATGGGGGGCTGGAGAAGGGAAAAAGAAGAAGGGAAAGAAACATGGTAAAATATTGACATTTGAAAAATCTGCATGAAGGGTATATGAGAATTGCTTGTACTATCTGTTGCAATGTTTTCAAAGTATGCTATTCAAAATGCAAAGTTTAAACACTGATTTTATTTTACCCTTATCTTTTATGTATAGAGGTGTGTGTATATATATATATATGTATACACACACATATATACATACTTAGTCTTGGCATGGAATTCAAGGTTTATTTTTCTGAGAAATGAATGACTTTGCTGCACTATCTTCTAGTATTCATTGAGGCTAGTCTGATGTTAATTCCTCTGTGAGTAAACCTTGAATTCTATATCCATTTGATTGTTTGTTTCTTGAATACTTATTTATATCTCTGTTATTTATTACTTAGTTGTTGAGTTTTAAACATTTGTTGACACTCTTATAAGTATTCCAAATGGATCCATTCGAAAAACAGGTAAAGATTCCTGTCATTCTAGAGTTCACATTGTAGCAGGGTGGGTGATAGGTAGGTGAAGACACAATCAAAACAACAGATAAATAAATTGTATAGTTTGTTATAAAATAAGTGCTGTAGAAAAACAAAAAGTAGAGTAGGAAAGAATAATAGGATGGAGTGGGAGTGGGTTGCAGTTTTAAGTATGGTAATCAGGGTAGGCATCATAGAGACTGAAAACTGAGCAGGCTTGTAGGAGGTGAAGGAATTATCTGTGTGAATATTTAGGGGAAGAACATTGCAAATAGAGGGAATGACCAGTCTAAAAATCCTGAGGAATATACCTTCTGTGTTTTAGGAAAAGCAGAGAGGACAGTGAGGAAGAAGTAGAGTGGATGAGAGGTAGAGTTGTAGACTGTAGGAGGTGAAATTGAAGAGGGAATGAAGAGTCAGATCATCTGGGCTTGTTTCTGTTGGTTATTTTAATGACTTTGGGTTTTTCTCTGAGTGAATGGGTATTCACTGCAGAACGTTGAGCAGAGAAGTGACATAATCTGCCATAATTTAAAAGGCTTACTCTGGCTGCTCTGTGAATAGTTTATAGGAGCCAAGAGCAAATGCAAGAGATCAGGCAGTGTAATCCATATAGGATATGTTAGCGGGTTATACCAGGGTATTAGAAATAGAAGTGATGAGAATTGTTAAGATTTTTGATATGTTTTGAAATTAAAGCCAAGATATTTCTTAACAGCTTAGCTTTGGCTGCGAAAGAATGCCAGAGGTCAAGAATGTCTTCAGAGTTTCCAATCTGAGCAATGGAAAGAAGGAATGAATGTCAGTTGAAGTGGAGGAGGTTAGTTTGGAGGTGGGGAAGATCAGGAACTGAAGCTTTTACAGACTGAGCTTGAAATTCCTATTAGATATCCAAGTGGAGAAGCTAAGAATATCGTTGGATATATGCAGCCAAATTATTATTCAAGGTTAATATGAGCTATTTGAGGCCAATTTCATTTTCTTCTTGATGACTTATTTTTATCTCTAGAATTTTGAATCTTGTCTTTATTGTAGGATTCTAAAATTTCACAATGATGAATGCATGAAATTAATTTACCTTTGTGACTAGCAGAAGTAAAGTTTTGAAGCATAATCCTACCTAATTCAAAACCCCTAAATTTACCTATGCTGCCATGCTGCCAGCTTTTCATCAGAACAACAGGAACGAATGGATTGGATCCATTGGGATACCTTTTACTAAAGGTACCTTGTGATGGATGAGAAATTGTCCCATGACTAACATTTGGATCACTGGCAAGAGTTCTGATTACTCCTATTCTAATGCAACTATTCTAATGCATCTAACTACCAAGATGTAGTGTTTAATTTCACAGAAACCATTGAACCATTTGATGGCTCTGTTACATAAATAGTTCAGCAGAGACTTCCCAGCACATACTCATTTATCTCATTGGCACACATAATAATTTAACTGGAGCTATCTGTTTCCTTAATGCTATATCCAAACAAATTTTATTTTAGTATAATTAATAGATATTTGTTTTAGTTGCTAAAAACAGAGGCACCAATAGCAATATGACTATGAGTATAATTTCCTTCCTCTGGTCCTTGACACATTCATTATTGTTGCCTATTAATTTCACAGCTTTAAGCTGTGACATATATATATACATATATATATTTTTACATCTACAGCACCTGGTATTTCTAGGTGGTCTCCCATCCAAGTACTAACCAGGCCCAACTCTGCTTAGCTTCCAAGGTCAGACGCACATACATTTTTTAAATTACATATGTTAATTTCCATATTGTTCCCCCAATGCATAAGCATTTCATTGTATATCATTGATGGGTGAATATTTCACCGAAGCAGTTGCTGATGCTTAAAATATAAATGATATTTGCATATCACTTTGCTTTTTCTCTCCTTGCTTAAACTTTACCTCTAGCCAGTGTTAACTGAATGTTTAACTCCTGGAAGCATTGAAGTATACCTATGTAACCTCTAAGTCATTTATGACTAAAAGTTGACATCTAAAAGCAATTTTTTTTTTTTTTTACTCTCAAGAGAAATAATATAGTATGGAAACTTTGGTAGTTATCTCTTAGATTAGAGAATTGGACTCAGTTTTCGATAAATCATGTAGATTTATAACTACATAAGGCCTAAAGACACTTGAAGAAATGTGGGTGGTTGAAAAGAAACAACATTTTAGGAACACTCAATAAGTAACTAATGTTGTTCAAGATATTTTACATATATTATTTCATTAAAACTTCATAGCACCTCTAAGGAGCGATATTAACTTTATTTTCAAGATAGGCCATTGAGGCTAAAATGTTTAAGAATTGACCTAAGTACCATAGTTAGAATTGGGAGACCTGGGATTCAAACTCAGCTTGTCTTCCATGTCATTGCGCTTCTTAATTCTCCCATTTTAGAACTGTAGAAAATATTTAGAAATATTTTGTGAGTTATTCAGGGTCGAGCAGGTAGTCTATAGCAGAGCTGAAATTAGAACCCAGAGTCTCTCCAGGCTCTCCTATTCTATATTATTTTGTCTCCCTAGAAAGGTCCCTAATTCACAATACTTAGAATTAGACTTTATTTGGAAATTATAGGAAATTTCACAATTTGATTTTTCCTTGGAAATAAATGGTTCTGGCTATCAAAGAATAAGCAAAAAATTATTAAAGAGCTTAACTCTGTTAATGTGCTATTTGACCCTTTTGGGCTCATGGCTCTTTTCTCTTCGACTTCAAAGTAAGACTTGTCTCATGAATTGATAAGGACTACTGGTGCACTGAGCCCCTAGACAGGAAACTGAGGGGGGAGAGTTAAGTGACTACCCCAAGGAAAGACAGTTGCTTAATAACTGATAGGTTGCCATAGACCAATGGTAATTTGATCACAGCAGGAAGTTTTTAGTAGAATATTTCTAACTTTAAGTAGAAATATTATTCATTCACCCAGAATTATCTATTGAGTATCAGCTGCATACTATATTCTACATAAGTGTAGGCATGTAAAATTGAATTAAAATAGAATTTCTGAATTTGAGAAGCTCAATGTCTAGTCATAGTGGAAAACATAGACAAGTAAATAAGTAATTATAGTTCTGAATCCTGTTCCTGACAAACTATAAAATTAGCATAGGCTTCTAGCTTCCTCACTCAAAGTCAACTGTGGATTAAAACCCAAGAGGTAATAAAGAATTATGAGAAAACTATGGGTAGACAGACAGCGGTTTGAACTGTTGGTGGTATGTCTATCTATCTCTATTAAAGTCCTAATTATGCATTAGGTTTCATTTGGTCTTGTGAAGTTTTTCACAACAATTTCAAACAAAAATGAGTTTTACTTTTACTTCTAAACTTGTATTATTATAATTGTTAACTTTAAAGAGTTGTTGAATGGATAAATGCATGGATACGTGGTTGGATAAATGAAGGATACATGGAAGTACACACAGGCACACAATGTAATGTTCTATTAGTCTAATAATAACATTTTTATATGGTAGTTATATTTGACAAGCACTTAAAAATTCTCTTTGTTATTAGGATTGCACATTTTTGAATGAATTATTAATTGCAGTGAATGACCTAATAGTATTTAAACTTCTTTTAAAAATTTTTATCTCTATTTTCTACTAAAATATCCTGGTGAAAATTGATTTAGAAATTATTGCATCAGCATTATTATTGCTTGAGTTAAAATTGGGAATTTAAAAATTGTCTTCATTAAGCTACTGAGATGAACATGTTGTTAGCCTTCTCTAATATTTGTGAAATTGAATGAGTAGTTAGATACATAGATGCTTGTGTATTAACATTATAATTTTCTCCTCTGACAGGGACATTGGTAAGGTTAATTAGTGCCTGTAATGATTTTTGTCTCTCTTGATGAGAAGACACTATGCAAATACAGAGGGCAGAGCAAAAAATTACATTAAAACCACAAAGGTTACATTATCAGTAGCTGTAGATGGATTTAAAAAATCTGTTCCAGGAGAGAGAATCTAAAACATTACTTCTAACACTGATGTATGGTTTCCAGGCTGAATATCTTAAACCAAGGTATTATGATAAACATGTTTTCATTCAGATGAGGTGATCAGTCTGGCAGATAGAATTATAGACTTAAGACTCCAATGGCCAGACAATAAAGTATGGGGAAAAATATCTATTTCTCCCTCTCTGTTACCTACAAATGCCTCATTTAATTGTTTACTCAAAATTGACCACTAGATGTTTCCTAGTTTGTTGATATTAGGTGCCTTTAGTTAAAGTATCTGACATAAGCAGAGTCTGTCCTTGACCTGCATGATCTGGATCTGGCTCTCAGAATTTTATCCTCATCAGCATACCCTTAGAGATAATACTCTTGCTTTACATGTTGTCTAATGGCTTCTTTCCAACAACATAGAAGTAGGCAACGTGGAATGACATTATGTTTTGCAGATGTTTGGAGGTTCAGGAAGGAAGAGAATATCTTAGTCAGCTGGGGCTGCTATAACAGAATATCATAGATTGGCTAGTTTAAGCAACAACCATTTATTTCTCACAGCTCTGGAGGTTGGAATGTCCAAGATCATGGCAAGGGATCGCTTCCTTGTTCATAGACAGTTGTCTTTTTGTTATATGGTGGAGAACAGAGAGAGAGGAAACAAAATCTCTCCTGTCTTTTCTTATAAGGGTGCTAATTTCATCATAATGGCTCCACCTTCATGACCTAATTACCTCCAAAAGGCCCCCCATCTCCTAATATCACAGTGGAGATTAGAGTTTCAATATATAAATTTTGCCTGTACACAATTATTCAGTTCATTGTAGAGAACTAGTGTTTTCTGATCATCTGCTATATTCCAGCACTGAACTTCATATTTTATTAAATAGATTGAAAAGCTCTGACTGACATTACATTAGGCATCTTTGTTATGAGGTATACCTCTCTCTATCACAGAACTTATTTACTACATTATAATCAGTGGTTTAAGTGTTTGTTTCCCTTTCTAGAGGGTACATTCTTGAGGGCAAGACTTACATCTGTCTTATTTATTTCTGTATCCTCATTATCTACCACAGTGTTTGGCACATAGTAGAAGCCCAACTAATATTGTTAAAGAATGAAAAATTGACAATCCTACTTAGTCTTCTCATAAAGACTCCTAATCTTTCTGTACTTAAAAATGGCAAATCTAACAGCCCTCAAGATTGTTCTGAAAATTAGAATATAGATACCTCCAGATTTAGATGGGATATTGAAACTGCAACACAGATTTTTTTTGGCCAATTATTAATTACATGGCCAAAAAGTAGTAAAAAGTAGCTAATATACACACACACCACTACCACCACCATCATCAAAAACCAACATCAAATAAGGACAGAAGTATACTTAATGCAAAAACCTTTAAAAATTAGTGACCAAGGAGAGAAAATAAACGTTTTAGAGTGAAATAGAGAAGTGCAGCACAATTTGGCTTCTAGTGGCATACAGACCCCTCCTCATAGTCCTACCCATATTCTTCCCCATATCTCCAGTCAACAACTAGTTGGTAAGCATGTTATAAGTAAAGGCTGCTAGAAATAGCTGATGAGGAGTAATAGGTGAAATGAAGTTTATAGTGAGGCTGACTCTCTTTGTGGAAAGTGAGAAATCCTAGGGATGCCATCTAAAATATAATGTTGCAATTAGGAAGAGTAAATCTCAGGACAAGATGTTTAACAAAGTCTCAGAAGAGAGAATGATTGGTTTTACTCCATTGACTTCATATCTGCTTAGTCTAGTTTTTCTTCTGCTCCTTTTTTTTTATTTTTATTTTTTTTCCAAGAACAGGAAACATCCAGACCTCAAACTATAGCTGGGGATAGGAATATTGGGAAATAGCACCAAGAAGTCACCTGCATTACATCAGAACAAAGAGAAAGACCAAGTAGAGTGCCTTTTTATCATATGAGGAAAAAAAAATATGTGCTAACCTCTCAAGCTACTGCAACAAAAAAACTATAAAGTTATAAAAAAACAAAAATTGTACATAGAATTAAATATAGCTCATTGGAAGGAATTTATGCTGTATAGAATCAAGATCTTCAGACTTGAGTGTCTGTTTTATGTTTTTTTTCCATCTAGAGACTTACTATGGTGTATTTCTCAGGTGTAAAACCTCAGGTGTAAAATCTGGGGCATCAAATAAAAGTACATTTGGAAATATTGATGTCTGCAGAGTACCATTAAGACCCCATAAACCTGTGATAGGCTTATTGTATTTGAATGTCTTAAACATAATTTTATTATGGAAAAATCAAGGTAATTAAGTAATTTATTGTGTTTCATATTGTCACATTCTGAATTTGGATATACTGCAGAGTCAGACAAGAGTAACGTCAATTTTTATTTAATGATCTCACTACTTTTATGCCTTTACTACTGTTAAAAAAAATGCTACTATAAAAGAAAGGCAATGAAAAGATTCATAAGAAATATTGAAAGTATTGGTACTTAGTTATCCAGAAAACTCACACATGGAAATGACCCATTCTGTCTATCTATTTATCCCTTTTGCTTTAAATGAAGAAGTGAGACCATCGTCATGGGAAGGAATATTTATACCTTTGTTCAAATTAAAAAATAAAGTCAAACTTTTGTTTTGGGAGAAAATAAATATGATTTACTAATGGTTTGTTAATAACTGGCTTTTTGTCAATTAGGTTATTTTGTGAGCATTTTCCATAAACTGAAGTGGGCGAATTCCTTCCCATGATTTTGATGAAAGTATAATTATCAAAAAAATGTATTGTTCAGAAGTGATGGGATAATGGTATCAGACTTACTTTTGTGCCATAAACAACTATAAACTGAATGAAAGGCATAAAGCAGCTGTTTAGGGGCATTAAACAAAAGACAACACGAAATTGTGATCCTTGAAGAAGCAAAATGCACAGAGTGAGTTTATTCCGTATCCTACCTTTCTGCTTGGCAGAAAGCAAAAATTGTAAAGGGTAGAAAAAGTGGCATTGGAACTTACTGCTGCTCAAGTGGCCAGACTTTGCAGGGCAGAGTGCTGGGCATGAGAGAACTGGCCAGAGAAGGGACTCCAGTAGTCCGAATAGGAAATACCACTGAGTCCTGCTGAAAACTAAGATGCACAAATGCAAGATAAAACTTGGTGAGGCCTGGCAGAGAGCAGCTTAAAGTATACCTGTACTTTAAGAAATGGTCAAGGAAGTTCTCGAAAATGAAGAAAAATGATACCAGGTAGAAGCTCAGAATAAAAAAAAAAGACATGTGGGTGAATATAAAATACTTTTTTTTCTCTCATTTATTAATTTCCAAAAAAGACAATTGACTTTTTAAAGCAAAAATAATAGCACTGTGTTGTTGATTAATAAAACAGGTAGAAAAATTTATAAAAACATGAGCACAAAAGACATAAAGGGGGTAAATGGAAATATACTTTTGTAAGGTTGTGATGTTCCCATGTGAAGTTGTATAATATTACAACTTCAAAGTTCAAAGTGGATAGTGATAATTTAAAGGAGCATATTGCAATTCCTAGAACAATCACTAAAAATACAAAAAAAGATATAGTAAAATAACCAGAAGAGGAGATAAAAATAAAATCCTATACATATTATTTCAATCCAAAATAAGACAAGAAAGGAGGTTAAAATAAGATACATAGATGAGACAAATAGAAAATAAGTAGCAAAATATTTTTAAACAGAACCATATTAATAATTACAGTAAGTTTAAATGAACTAAGAACTCCAGTTAAAAGGCAGACATTATTATATTGGATTAAAAACAAGATTTACCTGTATGCTATTTAAAAGAGAAAAATTTAAATATAAATATACTAATAAGGTTAATATGAGAATATGATAAAAGATAAGCCATGCAAACATTCATTCAAAAATAGCTGAGTGACTATATTAATATCAGACATAGTAGATTTAAGTATAAGAAGTATTACCAGAGGTAATCAGGTATATTTTATAATGATAAAGGAAAATTAAAATACCTCAGTTGTCTCGAACCCCTGGTGAAGGAGTTAGTAAAAAAGATAAAAACCTCAACTTAAATGGGAAGCATTCTGAAATATACATTTTCCTGTTCCACTGGATATAAAGAATTTAAAACTATTCTCTCATGTTGGCTTCTCTGATTTTTCTCATGTGGTTCTTTCATGTGAAATGCTGTTCCTCCTCCTGGAAATCCCTTTGCTATCTGGCAACTTTCCTGCTCTGCAGAGAGCAATTCAGCTATAAAGCAAATCTTGAAAGCCCCTCTTGGTGGTCTCATCATGTTTAACCCTTTACTAATTAGTTGTTCAATAAGTGTTTATTAAGCTTCTGCTATGTAGTAGGCCCTGAGGATACAACAATGAATTAAGCTGTTCCTAGGAGATTGGAGATGGGGAACAGAAAATAAATAAACAAATAAATATGGAGCGTGCCAAGCTGTGATATATTCGATAGAAAAAAAAATTAAAATAAGGATTTACAAAGTGCATGAGAAGTGGTAAAGTAAGGCATCTCTGTAAATATGTCATCTCTGCAGACCTGGAGAAAGGGAGGTAGCACTTTTAGATATCTGGGAGGAGATCATCCAGGGTAGAGGCAACATGTACAAGGGTACTGAATCAGGAGTATACCTGCTAAGTCTGTGAAATAGATAGGGTAAGAATATGGCTGAAGGGGAGTGAGAGAGGGCCACAGTAGTGGAGGAGGCTGGAGAGGTACTGGGGAGCTACATCACGCAGGTGTGTGGAGCACTCTACAAGGACTTGGATTTTTTTCAGAATGAGATGAGAAGCCATTGAAAAGTTTTGAGCAGAGGAGTAGCATTATTTGACATATTCTATGGTGTTACTCTGGCTGCAGTGTGGAGATTGAACTACTTTTCTTTTAAGGTGGTTGAGAAAGGACAGACAAAATATTTGCAGATTTGTTGGTCCGTCCTCAATACTAGATTTACGTCAATGACTTTTATGTACTTTGTTCATGATCCTTTGAGCTATTCAGAAAGATCTTTGACATTCAGCTATTGAAATATTTATTTTTAAATTTCTTCAAAAAATTAAAGATGGAACTACCACATGACCCAGAAATTCCACTTCAGAGTATTTATCCAAAGAAACCCAAAACACTATTTTGAAAAGACATAAGCATGCCTGTGGAAGCAACCTAAGTGTCTATCAATTTTGAATGGGTAAAGGAGATGTGGTACATCTATAATATAATATGTGGTACATCTATAATATAATACATATATAATAGAATATTACTCAGCCATAAAAAAGAATGAAATCTTTCCATTTGTGACAACATGGATGGACCTAGAAAGTATTATGCTAAGTGAAATAAGTAAGACAGAGAAAGACAAATACCGTATGATTTCACTTACATGTGGAATCTAAAAAAATAAATGAACAAACAAAACAGAAATAAACTTATAGATACAGAGAACATTTTTATGGTTGCCAGATGGAAGAGGGGTTGAGGGGATGGGTGCAAAAGGTGAAGGGATTATGATGTACAAATTTCTAGTTATAAAAATAGTCACAGAGATCTAGAGTACAGCACAGGGAATATAGGCATTAATATTATAATAATTATATATGGTGTCAGATGGGTACTTCATTTATCAAAGGAATCACTTCACAAGGTATATAAATATCTAATTTCTATGTTGTACACCTGAAACTAATATAATATTGTATGTCAACTGTAATTGAAAAAATATTTTAAAATTATTTAAAAAAAATTTCTCTACCACTGCATTATACAGCTTCTCTAGGCAGTAGGAGCAGCTAAGATGTTAAGTGTGGGAGGTACTAAGTCTTGTTGATTTTATGTTCTAAAATGCCTCAACCTGCCATCAAGTTGTTTATTCGTGGATCATTTACGTATTTGCCTATTCATCTATTCAACAACCTTTTACCTAACACCTATGTCCTAGAGATTTCAACGTAAAGAAAACCTGCGTTCCTACCTTCAATGTGCAAGTTATAATGAAATAAAAATGTGAATTTTCAAAGCGTGCCTGCACTTCTTCTTCATGTTGCATATTGATATCATAACATAAGAACAGAGAATATAGGAAGAAAAGTGGACAAGATGAGGTCAAGTGGCCAAAATACATAAAAAGTTAAGTCTAACAAAATTTAAATTATAGGCAGCAATTGATCTCAACCAAGAAAAATCTATGCTCAAAAGAAAGCAATAGGTCAAAGTAATACAATTAATACTTAGGATTATGGATCAGTTCCTTTTTTGATTGTTTTACTTTTCTGAATCCTCTAAATTTTCTATAATCAACAAATACTCTTACAGTTAGAACAAATAATTCTGTCAGTTGTCTTTAAAACTAGACCTTTTGCTTTTCCAGATAAAGCAATTAGGAATTTACAGCTTCCATTTAGCTTTGTCCAATGAGAAAGATGACTGCTTTTCTAATGGAGAGAAAGTTATCAGCAAAATATTTTTATTCTCTTCCTATAGCTTTAAAGTGGTAAAATTTAATGAATATACTGCTTATTTTTGTTTTTATTCTTCTGATTTAAAACTGATTTAACAAGCTTCTTGTTAAAAATATTGGAAAAGCATTACTTAAAAAGGAAAAGCTCTTCCATAATCTCACTCCTAAAGACAATAAAAATTTACACTATGCTATACGTTTTTCTAGTTTTTCCTATGAGTACATTACATATATGTATATATATGTGTATATATGTATGGAAATAATAAAGTAGAAAACAAATACCCTAAAAGAGAAATATTTATTTTTAAATAGTTGTATATCTTAAGAGTGACTAAAGAGATAACCATTGTATATTTTTACAGTTAATGAAAAACCAAAACCAAAACAAATATCCATTAAACCTATAACAGGAATACTTATAATAACTTTTTACATTGATCAATGGAACAGAATAGAGAGTCCAGAAATAAATCCATGCCTATACACTCACTTAATATATGACAGAGGAGGTAAGAATTTACAGTGGGGTAAACACAGTCTCTTTAATAAATATTGTTGGCAAAATTGGACAGAATTGCCACAAAAAAAGCTGGACTACCTTCTTACACTGTATATACGAGAATAGACTCAAAATGGATTAAAGACTTAAATGTAAGACCCAAAACCATAAAACTTCTCAAAGAAACCATAGGCAGTAAACTCTCTGATATTGCTAACAGTAATTTCTTTTTGGATATATCTCCCTGGGGCAAGGGAAACAAACAAACAAAATAAACAAATGGGACTACATCAAACTAAAAAGTCTTTGTACAGCAAAGGAAACCATCAACGAAACAGAAAGACAACTGCCTGATTGGGAGAAGATATTCACTAATGACACATCTGATAAGGGGTTAATATCTAAAATATATAAAGAACTCATACAGCTCAACAACAACAACAAAAACAATCCAGTTAAAAAATGGGCAGAAGACCTGAACAGATACTTCTCCAAAGAAGAAATGCAGATGGCTAACAGACATATGAAAAGATGCTCAAGGTCACTAATCATCAGAGAAATGCAAATTAAAACCATAATGTGATATCACCTCACACCTGTCAGAATGGCTATCATCAATAAATCAAAGAACAAGAAGTGTTGGTGAGGATGCACAGAAAAGGAAACCCTCATACATTGGTTTTATGAACTTTATAGATGTCTAACCAATGTACTGTATACTTGAAAGTAATTTAAATGAATAAATAGATTTAAAAAAATTCTTTTAACTTCAGATTAAGATAGGTGATCTTTGCTTATAACTTAAATATGTTTGTTTATAGCTTATTTATTTATAACTTAGTTTATCATTTTTCTTGACTTTAGGAGTTCTAGTGATACCCTCAGCTGATTACTTATCACTGAGATGACCCAGCAACCTCCTTTCACAGATACTATTCATGTTTTATCCCAGTATCTAAGTTTCCCTTTGACCTTTTATGATAAAGAGGGCATTGGGAATGGTTTTCACCTGTAGTCATTCTCACTCGAACTTTCCTCCCTGACACCATTCTATTCTTTTTGGCATCTTGAGAAAGAAACCAAGGTGCCTAAATGTAACATTGGCTAAGAAGATTTAAGCTTCTCCAAAGACTTTTAACTTTGAAGTGCAAACTTCCTGTTTTTTTAATGGTTATAGTCAATGTCCTTCATTGATCATTTAGCATTGGCTCTGAAAAATCTTTGATGTAAGTTTTTTTTGTTGTTGTTTTTTGTTTTTTGTTTTTTAAACTGGGAGGACAGGGATAGGCTACAACCCAGGAAATTTTCAGAATTTCCAATCATGAGATGAGGATTTTTACGATTTAGGAATAACATTATTCTTTTGTGTGTGTGTGTGTGTGTGTGTGTTAAGCTTGAATTCACTTTAGAAGAATCACTCTTTCCAACACCTTATGCCCCCTAGTTTGTTATTTTAACAGTTCCTCTAATGTATTCGCTACCTTTCTACACTTATGAATTCATTGTATATTTATTCACTTTGTATTATTGTATCTCAAAAAACCATTCAAATACAAATTTTAGGTGAATCACTGAATTTGTCATAAATGTGTTGTTGCTCTTTTTTCTTGCTGATTTATTTGTTGTGAAATGATTGTACACAACATGCTGGTTTGTCTGATAGCCTTCCCTTTGTTTTTGGCATTTGTCCATTTATTCAGCCATCTAGCCATTCAGCCATGCATCCAGCCAGCCACCTGTCTTACAAATGTGCTCTGTATTTACTAAATTTCAGGCACTGAACTATAAAATTTGATACAAAAATGAATAAGAATTATAGATGTTCAATAAATAGTTGTTTGATTGCAGTTAAAACAAATATTTATCGAACCCATTGGAATTTAGTTTTAATAATATTTCTATTTTTATTTATTCACTTATGAATTTATTCAACAGATGTTTCATCGGCGCTCACTATATTCTAGACACTGCTAGAGGTTAGTATGTGAGAATGAACACAGGATGGTCTCTTGCCCTTCAAAGAATTGTGGTTTAATGGGATTAAAGAAATATAAGAAATGCTTATATCACAAAGTGAAAGAACTGTGAGACGTCAATACATGTTCTGATAGCAACAGAGGGATAGGATTGACCCACACTGGGAAAGACAGAAAGTGTTCAGAGGTCTTATTAAAACTGGGCCCAGTTCTTAGTACTCAAAGTGTGGTCAATAAGCTAGCAGCAATATTACCTGCTCCCAGGTAATACTATCACCTGGGAATTTGTTAGCAATGCAGTTTCTCAGACCCCAGGCCAGGCTTGTGGAGTCCGAATTTCATTTTAATAAGATCCTCAGATGAATTGTGAGCACATTTAAATTTGAGAAGCATTGATTTACAGTAAGAACAATTCGGCAGGTGAAGAAGGTAGATAAGTCATTTTAAACTGAAAGAACCATAAGCAAAGGCACAGGACATGGAGGCACACGGAATGTTCTGTTAAATCTTAAAGTGCATTAGAGAAGAGAAGGGAGAGGATTTGGTAACACGCATGAGTACTAGACTGTGAAGGACTTATGTAAAAAATTTTGAACTTTTTCTAAGCCATAGGGTGCAATTGGAAGTTTTTAAACAGATAAATGAGAAGATGCTGTAGAAAGACAATTCTGGCAGCCATGTAAAGATTGAATTAGAAATGAGTAAAAAAGTCTGCTGACTACTGAAGAAGTTATTTCAGATGATACGACCTAAACTAACACAGTGGATATGTAGTTATGCAGAGCAGGGGCTGAATTCAAGAAATATTTTGGGAAATGAAATTATGGGAATTCATGTTTGAATGAAGGCGATGAGGAATGAATGAGAGATGACTCAGGTTTCTACAGTGAGTGTCTGGTTGGTGGTGGCATTGAGGAGTTAGGGAATACAGGGTAAGGAGCAAGTTCTACAATGGAGGCAATACGTTCAATATTACAGACGTATTAACTACAAATATCTATGAAATATCCAGATGGAGATGTTTAGGATGATGGTTTGGAAGCTAAGAAGAGAGGTTGTGATTTGAAAGAGAAATGAGAGTCTGAAATTTAAAGGCACAAGCTAAAAAGGTTATAGGATGTTTGAGACCACCTCTGGGGTTGAAATATAATAATATCTGCCCCCAAATCAATGTCAATCTACTTTGGGTTGTAGAATAAACAGAAGAAAAGGAAAGAGAAGACAGTGACATGAGAAGGAGACAGAATTCAGAGATGATATGGAGAGAAGGAATCAGTGGAGAGGAAGACACTAAAGTAACAACTCAGGAGAGGTACAAAGGAAAAGGAGCCAGGAGCATAAAGAGAGTAGACTGTGGAAAGAAAGAGGAATATTTACCTGTCCTCCCCTGAAGGACAGGAAGTAAGCTTGGGTTAAGATTTTAAGATATGAGTGAATTTGAGATGGAAGCTGGAGGATGGAAGATAAGGAAGTTTGTGCTTTATGACTGCTTTCTCAGTGAAATAGGAAGCAAGGTCACTGAGGAGAGAGAGTGGGCTGGGACAGGATCTTGATGAGAGTGATGAAGGTTTATAATAGCCACTTTAGGGTGTCAGAGAAGTAGCTGGCCAGAGACAAATAAAAGGATTGCTGGGCAGTGCTGAAAGCCCAGAAGAGGTTGGAAACCATAAATAATTTGTTCTTCTTTTCTCACTCCATCATTCCATGACAGTCCCTCTTTCCTCCCCTGCCTGCTTTCTTTTCATTTATAGCTTGAGCAGGAAATAATTTTCCAGTAAATTTAAAGCCTAATTCAGGCAAGAAGAAAAACAAAGCCTTATGTTTCAAGTACCTAAGGTAAATCTGCTTGACGTTTTATGTTTTAATTAAAATTGGCACTCTTCCCTAATGAAAGGTCATTATTGAAAACTTGGAAAATAAAGAAAAATAAACGATAGAATATAATCCAATGAAAAAATGATTGTTGATACTTTTTTCCTTCCAGTTCTTTCTTTACAACAATTTTATTTGTCTGCTTGCTTATTTTACATGATTGTGTTAACTATAGATAAACTCCCTTGTATCTTTCTCTTTTCTACTCTTTAAATTTATAATTTTTTTCTAATCATAAAAACAATTTATATTCATTGTCAACTTTTGAAAAGACAGAAAAGTACAAAGGTGAAAATATAAATCATTCATAATTTAGAGACAATGACTCAGATGCTAAGGGTTTTGATGAAAGCTTTTATGGCACATTTCAGAAAACATATTGTAGCAACATATCCTGCTAATATTTGATCCCAGTTCTTTATTAAGTTTAAACAGCATGAACTAGAACAGAACTTAATCTGAAGAACCTCTAATCAGTGTAGCCACTACAAGCTGCCCAGTCAGCTTTACCTTTCCTCACACCCTACTGGCAGAGGTAAAGACTCCAGAACCGAATGTAGGGAGGAGTAAGCATTGCCAATTTGTATTAAACAAAAATGTTCCTATGTCTTTGAAAAAGTAAAAAGTATACTTACAAGCACCATGAAACATGCTCTTATCATGAATATGAAAGCTGTTCTCCTTTCCCTCTCCTGCTGCTTCCTCCCTCACACCAGACTTCTGTCAGTTTTTATGTCCTCAAGCAGTTGTGGCTCTAGAAATTCATATTGGAGGAGCTTTTCGAACTATAATAATCTCAAACACTAATATGCCTATGTGTCAAGCAGTATTCTAAGTGTTTTACATAGATTAATTTTATGTAATTCTCACAACAAAACTAAGATAGGTAATGCAATTATTCTTACTTAGGTGATAAAAATAAGGCATGAAGAGATTCAGTAATTTGCCAAGGTTACATTCTTTTTTTAAAATTTATTGGGGTGACATTGGTTAATAAAATTATATAGGTTTTGTACAATTCGATAATATATCATATGTATATTGCATTGCATGTTCACCACCCAAAGTCAAATATCCTTCTGTCTCCATATATTTGGCCCCCTTTATCCTTTTCTTCCTACCCCCATCCCACTTTCCCTCTGTAAACTGTTGTCTGTGTCTGTGAGTTTTTGTTTATTGTCTTGTTCGTTTGTTGTTTCAGTTTCATATCCCACATATGAGTGAAACATATGGTTCTCAACTTTTTCTGTCACATTCTTTAAGAGGTGAAACTGGGTTTTAACTTAAACAGTCTTTCCTGGAATCCTGTTCGTAACCCCTGCATGACATGCAGTTGAAAGTATAGCTGAATGGTTCATCTTGAGTTAATATTTTATGAACACATTTTATTTAGAATATTCGGTGTGGTTAAGATTGGTTAAAGTTCTCCCAACTCCCACCCCAACTCCACTCCCAAGATCTAACCTTGGTATTACAACTGCTTTGTAAATTTTCTTGATGGATACCATGAAGTGGTCCAGATGTTTTGGTAAGTTGTAGTGTAATTTCTCCTGTATTCTAGATTCTTATCATGGTTTTTATTTGTGCTTGTTTTCTCTATCATTGCCATTTTCTCATCTATTCATCTTCCAGAAGAAGACCAGCTTGATGCAGGTCCTTCTTCCTTTTCCAAGCTTGGAAATTCTTATGGAATCACTGTTTAGTCTTATGTCTTCAAACTTATAAGTGATTTTTCAGCCACTTCTAAGAGTTCATAGTTTATAATAAATGCTGATTTTATTGTTGAATTTAACAACAAAGTTCCTTTCTTGGCATTAGATTCATTTAATACACTAAATCCTGCCTTCTTGACTTTCTTCACTGTTTCTTCTCTAGTTTTCAGACTTGGTATGGTTGCTTATCTATGCCAGCATTAAGAAGTCTGAAATGCTTACCGGTTTTGAGTTCAGGATTCATACAAGCTGCTCGGTGGAGGAAAGAGAACAGTAAAGGTGGTGTCTGCAGGTACTTATGTCACTAGCAAGCTACCTTGGCCCTCCTGTTACAGTTTACCATAGAGTTCCCAGAGGTGCTGCCCTATGACCAACTGGAAAAAATGTTAGAAGGTAGTATGGTGCAATGAAAAGAGCAGT
>NW_011888865.1:1216788-1221400 GCF_000151845.1 Pteropus vampyrus | reverse complement strand
GCTTTTTGTTTTTATTTTTGTTTCTATTTTCATGAAGTACCTTTTTCCATCCCTTTACTTTCAGTCTGTGTGTGTCTTTTGATCTGAAGTGTATATCTTGTGGGCAGCATATGTATGGGTCTTGTTTTCTTATCCATTCAGCCACCCTATCTTTTGATTGGAGCATTTAATCCATTTACATTCAAAGCAATAGTTGATAGATATGTAGTTATTGCCATTTTATTTATTTATTTATTTATTTTTGATTCCTCCTCCTCCTCCTCCTCCTCCTCCTCCTCCTCTTCCTCCTATCTTATAATACTGATTTAGTGTTGGTGAACTCTTAGTTTTTTCTTGTCTGGGAAATTCTTTATCTGTCCGATTCTAAATGATAGCTTTGCTGGGTACAGTAACCTTGGTTGTAGGTTTTTGCTTTTCATTACTTTGAATATTTCTTGCCAATCTCTTCTGGCCTGCAAAATTTCTGTTGAGAAATTACCTGACAGTCTTATTGGTGCTCCCTTGTAGGTAACTACCTACTTTTCTCTTGCTGTTTTTAAGATTCTCTCTTTGTCTTTAACCTTTGGCATTTTAATGATGATGTGTCTTGGTGTGGGCCTCTTTGGGTTCATCTCATTTGGGACTCCATGCTTCCTCGGCCTGTGTGTCTATTTCTTTTGCCAGATTAGGGGAGTTTTCCATCATTATTTCTTGAAATAGGTTTTCAATTCCTTGCTCTGTCTCTTCTCCTTGTACCCCTATGTGAAAGTTGGTATGCTTGATATTGTCCCAGAAGCCCCTTAAACTATCCTCATTTTTTTGGATTTTTTTTTCTTGTTGCTTTTCTGATTTGGTGCCTTCTATTCTAAATCACTGGTTTGATCCTCTGCTTCATCTAATCCACTGTTGATCCTCTCTAATGTATTCTTGATTTCAATTATTGTATTCATTATTTCTGACTGGATCTTTTTTATATTTTCTGTCTTCATTTTTATGTTTTCTATCTCTTTGTTAAAGTTCTCACTGAGTTCATCTATCCTCCTCCTTAGTTCACTGAGCATCCTTATAACCAGTGTTTTGAATTCTGCATCTGGTAGATTGCTTATCTCCATTTTGTTGAGTTCTTTTTCTGGTGCTTTGTTCTGTTCTTTCATTTGGGATATGTTTCTTTGTCTCTCCATTTTGGCTACTTCCCTGTGTTTGTTTCTATGTATTAGGTAGGGCTGCTATGTCTCCTGGTCTTAGTAGATTGGCCTTATGTAGTAGGTGTCCTGTGGGGTCCAGTGGTACAATCTTCCCTGGTCACCTGAGCTGGGTGCTCCAGGTATGTCCCTTGTATGGATTATATATGCCCTCTTGTTGAAGTTGAGTCTTGGTTGCTGTTCGCATGTCAATGGGAGGGATTGACCCTGGGGCTGATTGATTGTGAGGACTGGCCAGTGACAAGAGTAGAGGAACTGCTGTGTAGGGGCTGACTCTACAAAGCAGGATTCATTTTAGCAGGGCTCTGGTGCCAGCTCAGTCTGCCTTTTGGGTGTGTTGTCTTCAGATGCAGCCCTGGGTGGTGCTCTCGCTGGGTAGAAGCCAGCCACCAGGTATGCTGGTCCCAGGGCTTCCTGGGAGGGGACCCACCTCAGGCCAAGTTCAGTTTCAGCCTGTGCCCTTCCTGGGGCCACCTGGTAAGAGTCACCAAGAAATCCACAGATGGCTGCTACCTGTGCTGAGCTTAGAGGTGCCTCAAGAGGCCACACTGAAAACTGAGGCTGGCTGTCACTAGTGCTGGCTTGGGGCTGCTCAGCAAGAGGTCAGATGCTGCTTGTTTGGGCTTTGTGAACCTTTGAGAGATTTTAGGAAAGTCCACAGCATGAGCCAAGATAGGCCATTTGTATGGAAAAGCCACTGGAAGAAGTTTTAGTGGGCCTGCATGTTGGGAGGGATGGAGTCTCAGGGAATCACCAGGGCAGGGAGACCAGTGTTAGCCAGGATAGTAGAGACTCATATGGCAGTGGCCTGTGTCTATACACCAGGAAGGCAGAGGGCTCCACAGAGAAACAATACCTCTGCCAGTATTACTATCTGGGAGAAAGCTGCCCTTCCAGCCCTTGCCCTGAAGCCAGACAACTCAGTTCCTTCCTGTTTCCCTGGTGCCTTTCAAGCTACTGCCTCAGCGCTGGAGCTCAGAAGAAATGAGTCAGTCAGCAGGTAAGTTTGCATGTGGGCCCTTTGAGAGAAATGTCTGTGAGTCCTGCAGTCCTCTGTCTCACTTAGCCACAATGTCTGCTGGTTTTCACATGTTGTAAGGACTTCTCTTCCTGGCACTGGAACTCTGAGCTGGGGAGTCCATTGTGGGGCTGGGACCCCTTGCTCCTCCAGGGGGACCTCCACAGCCAAGATATTTCTCCTGATTCTGAACTGCCACATGCAGGTGTGGGACCAGTCCATTTTGCATCTCTGCTCCTCCTTTCAGTCTTGTGGTGGCCTCATGTATGTCCCCAGTTGTAAAAGTTCTGTTCAGCTAGACCTCAGGTGAGTCCCAATAATGGTTGTTCTGTAGTTTAGTTGTAATTTTGATGTGGTCGTGAAAGGAGGTAAGCACAGCATCTACCCACTTTGCCATCTTGACCAGAGTCTAGGTATTTTCTTCACTATGTATGTTATACTTGGAAGAGTAGGTACTTTATAAATACTCTTTTGAACAAATGAATGAATGAATGAATGAGTGAATGAATCTGCCACTAAATAGCTATGTGACTTAAGGGACATTATTTAACTTCTTTGAAAATGTGTGCTGGGTATTTGGGTTGTATATGTAACTCACATGGTTGTTGGGAGAATTGCATGAAATAAAAATATGAAGGAGGCACAAGAGCCCAGAGTTTTTGAGCAAAGTCTTTGAAGTCACGTGTAAATAGTTTTGAGTCTTATTCTGCCTCTAGATATGACATTGAATAAACCACTACTCCTCTTTAAGGCTCAATTTTCTCACCTCATATTTGAGATCATATTTCTTATCTTAGAGGGGTGATGTAAGAATAAAAGAAGACATGTATGTACATAGAACGTTGTTTTCTTAAAATACTTTGTTATGATGAGAAAGGCCTTTGTAAGCTTGAGATGACTATAAAGACAGATTTTGACTTTTCATTAAATAGATAACTTCTTATTAAAATCTCCCATAAGGTGGCACCAAATAAGAATATAACTGTATCCTGAAAATTTAGATAAGACTGTTGGGAATCAGGAAATAAAATTCTTGTTTAAGGAAAATAATTTGATGGTTATTTTGATAAGATAATTCAAGTCTCATAGCTAGACTGATATGGTGTCCTAGAAAGTAATTTTTTTAATGATAATAATATGATTTAACTAAAAATAAAGATTTGTTTATTATAGTACAGCTATATACATTATTTCTAATTTCCTAATGATAAGGCATAGAGATGAAGGGCACTAAAAAGATTCGAATTTTAATTTTTAATGAGCATAGCATTTACAGTTTTGTGAAATTAAGATCATTTTCTCCTATTTGATATGGAGGAACCTATTTTCTTAAGAACTCAATGTATTTCTTCTGTAGAAATTAGAAATGTGAATGTTTTACAATATCCACTTAGTTAATAATGGAGAGAGGCAGATAACAAAAATCCTTTATTATCCTCCATTACCCCTTAGACCTCATCTTTTACTGCTCTCTCATTATCTTTGTACTAATCACCTGGGCTTCTTGTGTCTCTAACACCCCAAGCACCTTCTGCCCCAGGGCCTTTGCTTCTGCTGTTTGTACTACTTAGGCTACATTTCTCCAAATATCCACAAGGTCACCTCTCTTACCTTCTTCCGGTGCTTAATTATCACCATCTTGGTGAAGCCTTCTTTCATCACCTCATTTGACATTGCAGCATCCCCAACTTCTTTCAGCTTTCCTATCCCATTTACCTGCATAATATTTCTCCATTGAACTTACCAAAATTTATTGTTATATTTGAGCTTTACTTGTTTATTTTCTGTCTCCTCCTGCCTTTTGGTAGATATTTTTATGTGTTTTATTTACTTCTATATCTCTAGCACTTAGAACAGTGCATAGCATGTCATTGACACTCAGTAAATATTTAAATGAATGAATAAATGATCTCTTCAGGACAAAATACAGTTTAAATTTTTTTTTGTGGAAAATTTGTTTCGTAAATAAGGCTATGATTAGATGTCAAATCAAATGTTGTTGGGCAGTTTGTTCAGGAACTGTGTAGAATTCAGAAATTTTTTTTCTCTCTCCAATCACAATATAGTAGAATAGGTTAAATACCATTTCCCCAAAATTCATGTCCACTCAGAACTGTGAATGTAATCTTATTTGGAAATAGGGGCTTTGCAGATGTAATCTAGTTAAAATGAAGTCATACTGGATTAGGGTTGGCCTTAGGCTGATGTCTTTATAAGAGGGGCTAGGAAAAGGCAAGGGAGGGTCCTTCTTTTGAACCTTTAAGGAGAGCACGGCCATGCTGAAATCCTGATTTGGGGCTTCTATCATCCAGAATTGTGAGAAAATAAATTTCTGTTTTAAACCACCGAATCTGTGGCAATTTGTTACAGTAGCCCTAGGAAATCAATACACATAGAAATGGGCTCATTTATA
>NW_011888865.1:1154311-1216738 GCF_000151845.1 Pteropus vampyrus | reverse complement strand
TCAGGAACTGTGTAGAATTCAGAAATTTTTTTTCTCTCTCCAATCACAATATAGTAGAATAGGTTAAATACCATTTCCCCAAAATTCATGTCCACTCAGAACTGTGAATGTAATCTTATTTGGAAATAGGGGCTTTGCAGATGTAATCTAGTTAAAATGAAGTCATACTGGATTAGGGTTGGCCTTAGGCTGATGTCTTTATAAGAGGGGCTAGGAAAAGGCAAGGGAGCGTCCTTCTTTTGAACCTTTAAGGAGAGCACGGCCATGCTGAAATCCTGATTTGGGGCTTCTATCATCCAGAATTGTGAGAAAATAAATTTCTGTTTTAAACCACCGAATCTGTGGCAATTTGTTACAGTAGCCCTAGGAAATCAATACACATAGAAATGGGCTCATTTATAGTCATTATTCACATGTAAACTTTTTTTTTTGAGCATCAGATAGTGTGTTAGGCAATGATAAATGACTCAGTTTGTTTTGTCCTCAAGGAGCTCATAGCCAAGTGGCAGAGATCAGGAAGTACACTTGACCCTTGAACAGGGGTTAGGGGGGTGAAGCCAAAAATCTGCATATAACTTTTGACTCCCCAAACCTTAACTACTACTAATAGCCTGCTGTTTACCGGAAGCCTTATGGATAACATAAACGCTTGATTAACACATATTTTATATGTTATATGTATTATATACTGTATTCTTACAATAAAGTTAGCTAGAGAAAGGGAAGTGTTATTAATAAAATCATGAGGAAGAGAAAATATGTTTACAGTATTTATTTAAAAAATATCTGTGTATAAGTGTATCCATGTAGTTCAAATCTATGTTGTTCAAAGGTCAACTGTAAATAGAAAATTATTGTAATGAAAGTGTTATGAGAGAATTAAGCTCCAAGAACACAGAAAAGAAGCATATAAGCAAGCTAGCCTGGGGGAAAGGGCATCAGAAAAGGGTTGTCCGAAGTGGGAACTTTTGAATAAGTCAGATGGGAATAGCTTTGTAGGAGGAAGAAAACATGTGAAAAGGTACAGGAGCCAAAGAGAATGTGATGTAATTTGGGAAGTGCCTGAAGTTGAATTCTGTTGTAGTTGCTTGTAATGGAGTGGTTGCAACTGGAGCAGGTTGCAGTAGGAATACTGCAATCATCCAGGTGGGACATAGTGGGTTCTAACTAAGATAGGGTAGGAGAATCTCTTGCAAATCAACTGATAGTTTAAGGATACCTGAGATGATACAGTTATCTTGATTCTGGTGCTTTGTTGATTGGTTTTGGACACGGATAGGGAAAGAAGAAATCTTCTTTATAGAAAGATATATTCTATTTTAAGGTATAAAACATTGTAAAGACTTGTAATTGAGAATTTCACTTTTTAGCCATTGTGTGTGATTGAGTCTGTGTGTGTGCTTGTGCATGTGCATGTGAGGGGAGATGGAGAGGGGCAGAGGGAGGCTGAGTGGTGGGATTGGAAATATACCCATTTTAAAAGTTTGACCTTTAAGGGATTGTGTGTTAGTGGAACATACATTGGATCGGAATCTTCAGTGTAATTTTATCTTTTGGAGTCTTGGTCTCCTCCTTTGTAAGTTAATATTCACCTACTAATATAATATTGTTGGGATATTTGAAAATTGTTATGAGTTTTCAACTATTAAGAAGCACTGAACAAATATGAATTGTTACAAGAGATATTTCAACCATAGAGGGGCTTCTCAACTAAGTGATCAACGCTAAACTTCTGTAATTTACATTTTTATTAAGCATCCACCTAAATCGAAGGCACTTTGTTCCTATTTTCTAAGCATTCTAATGCCATAAAAATCAATGTGAAGTTTGACAAGACTTTAAATAACTTGAGATAAGTTGGAATAACTTACCTCTGAGTCTCTCATAAGTGCCCACAAACCTGGCACAAAATTTCTGGTCAAAAGCCTTTCTTGGAGACATGAATAAATGAGCAACAACAACAAAAAAGATAAATTATGACATTAAATATTTCTGCAGTCTCACAGTTGGACTTTAAGCCTATTGAATTCTTTCAGGTCACATACATTATTTTTTCCACGACTAAGAAGGTTTATTTTCTGGTGTTGCTAAAAATTAATAGGAACATGAAGTCTGAAGGGACGAAGGCTAGCTAGTTGTTCAATTTTGTGTTATTACACTGCCTTTCTTTCTTTTTTTTAAAGATTACAATATAACTGCCTTTTTAATTTATTTCACATTTTTAATTTTAAAATTATTTTTATATCATAATTATCTGTCTAATTATTGTCCTTCTTTTTCACTAGACTCTAGGATCCTTGAGGATAGGCACTATGTTTTGTTTCCCGTATATTTTAAATCCTTGGCACATAGAATGTGTTTTTCATATATGGATGTCTAATAAATGAAATGAAAGTATTTGACAGAAAAGATTATCTCAGGATTCAACACACATTTGTATTTTAAATTTAGTTTCATCAGTAAGCATCAGTAAATAATAATTAAGCACCCATAATACCATTATAGAAACTGAACCAGTCTATCATTTTTATATTTACACAATGGACTTATAACATCAAACATGGCCAAAAGAGATTCTAAAAATACGCAAATGTTACAGGCTTGTATTATGAACCAGTTTTTACAGAAAATTGTGTTTGATTTATTCATTGCTCCTCATATCGTTCTCGGAATTTTTATTCAGTTCTTTGCAAAAGCAGTCACATTCTTAACTCAGTATCCAATGGAAAATAGGTCACTGTGATAGATCCGTTAGAATACAAATATACATGGAATTAATATTTGGGGCTAGGTCTGACTTGGATAAGTTTACATTGTAAAAATATTATAGAGCGATTTGTCTTTCCCATACCCCGCCCCCCACCCCCGCCTCTTTTGAGAAGAGATTTATCATTCAGAACAGCCATAATGAAAAGGGAATTGAAAACCTTAGCCACAGGTCTCTTAGTAATTGAATATTTATTATAGAGTATTACTTAGTTTTGTTTAAAAAAGAAAATAAAGCAAATTTCCTAATTTGTGATAATATAGTCAACAAAAATTTAAAGGTACTTTTGGGTAGATCTCCAAAGTGCTAAGCCAAGCCTTGTCACCTGCAGCTAAGAAATCTGAGCAACCAGTACAGGGAATTTTTAAGATCAAGGCAAAATTTTAGATGGGAGGGGAAACAGATGTTACAAAGATGAGATGTAAGTAATTTGGGAGTGTATTCTAGCTCAAGAAGAAGTGTGAGAACAGCGGTGAGTGAGAAAATATGTGAGGTTTGTGAACTTAGTAGGCCACATTGGAGTCTGTTCTGCAGGGAGATGTGGGGAGAGATAGGCAGGGTAGAATTTCAACCTTATTCTTTATGCAGTTGGGAAATTTTGAAAGGATTTTGCAGGATGTGGTAGGGATCAGCTACCTACTTTAGGAAGGTGAGTTTTAAAACAGTGTGAAGAAAGGATTTGAGGAATCCAGACTGGAGGAAATAAGAACCAGGAGACTGTCCTGATAGACCAGGCCAGAGCTAAAAGAGGCGTTAAACTACAGAGGTAAATAAGCAGTGTGAGTGAAAAGGAGAGGGCAGATGCTAGAGACTGGGAAGATGGGAAATCTCCATGTTCCATTTTTATGGGGGTCACGGTGGAGCATGGGAGTGAGCCTCATGGGCTGAGATACTTTTCTCTTGCTACCCTGGAACTAAACTATGATGAGAAGATGGATTTTCAGAAGGAGCAGATGGGATGCAGAGCTCATCTTCTCTTGCTTTGTGGGTTGAGCTAGACTTGGGCATTTAAGAGGAAATATGAACTACAGCCTAAGGTGATGTGAATTGTCCTTCCCTTTCCTCCTCACTATTCCCTTGTGCTCATCAATTTTTGCTCAGAGGATTCTTTTAGGGGCAGGACCCTAAACTCCTCTAATGCATCTGAAGATTTATAAATACCTTCACTCAGAGAGAGAGAGAGAGAGAGACAGAGACAGAGACAGAGACAGAGGCAGAGACATTTTGAAATTGTGCCAAATCCTAATATTTCTACATTTATCTACCTTATTTCTTTTTTTTCCTTTTTCTTTTTTTATTTCCTGTGTATGGGCTCATATAAAACATTAACAAATATACAGACAGCAAATAAATAAAGAAGGAAGTTAAATCAGACATCTACTTACATAATTATAGCAAAGCCTACCTACTGACATTTTTGTAGAGAGGTCTGTAAGCAATTTTCACCTTACTTTGGCAGGTTACTTTCTAATTTCAGGCCTTAAAGGCAAAGAGGTACAATTCAGGTAGTCTGGTGAGAAAACTTTCAACTTTCTTCCTTGCTACTTAATACAAAGAGCATTGAGATGAGAGTCATCAGTTAGCTGTGTGACCTTGGTATTTAACTTCTCAATGCCTTAGATGCCAAGTCTAAAAAAGGTTGTAGTGCAGGAAGATAAGGAAATAACAGATATGAAAGTGCTTTGAAATTTTTTGAGAGCAGATGCAGAAATGCGGAGCATTGTTTTTTTGTTACTCCTAAAGGCCTGATTGCTGCAAATTTTCGGGTTAGATTGATTTACTCAACCACAGATTTGTTTGTCCTCTGCACTTTTCTTAACATTAGTGGTTATTTTCCTGTAAGTTAGTACAGTCTGTCCCTCAATGATCAGCAAATCAGTTGTGATGAGAGATAGAAGTGGAACTCAGACCCAGGCAAGAACTCTGACTCAAAATCTATTCTCTTTTCACCATGCTTCTGCTCTCATGGTTTCTTGTAAAGTGTGTGTGTGTGTGTGTGTGTGTGTGTGTGTGTGTGTGTGTGTGTGAGAGAGAGAGAGACAGACAGACAGACAGACAGACAGAATCATTTACACTCAGGGCTCTTTATAAGTGGAAATCTGTAGATCTAGAATGCTAACTAGTCAACTCTCATTTCCTTTTCCCAGCATTTCTTCATTCCCTTTCCCATTCCTTTATCCATCTTTCTCTTCTCCATCCTTTTTCTGTTTATTTTTCTGCTTTATGTAAGTCGATAATAGCATTGATGTTGATTGCAGGGGTCGATATGGTAGAAATTTTTATTAGGATTACGTTGTGTTTCCTTATTTGTCTTAAGAGCATCCCATTATTTTAAGGGTTTTTGATCTTTTGCTTAAAACTGTGCTCTCCTCTTGTGCTTCCAAACTGCTCTCCTGTGGTCTCAGACCCAGTTAACCTATCTGCCAGGGTTGTTTCCCCAGCAACTAATGATGCTTTTGGAAATGGCATTTCTGGGCTTCTCAGAGCCTTACCTCTTTCCTTTAACTGCTTGAACTCCTACCTCTTTAGTCCATTGTTCAGCTACTTCTTCACATACTACTATTTGGAGTCAGTTGATAGCATCAGCTGGTAATGAGCATGCTGCTGCAGTGGCAGAGTGTGGCTAGACATTAGATTTGGGAAGCACAGACAGAATCAGGCCAACATTATATTTTTGTAATGGATTTGGTTATGCTACATAAGTGGGGAATTATCTGGAAATTGAATAAGATACATCAACTGATAAAAACGCATGATTTCCTACTTTGTGCAAAGTTCTCTTTTAGTTGTTGTGGGGGTACAGATAAGAATTATATATTTTGGGATACTTAGAATTCATCAAGAGAGATAAGGCATGTTCATTAATAACTATAATCTAAGATGGAATGTGTATCATATGTTGTTATATAGAAGAATGTAGCATGAAAGGGATTTAAGATGGATGACTGAATGGATAGAAGGGATTCTATGGAGACAGAACTAACTCTGGCTAGATAGAGTTAAAAAAATAATAGGGAAGAAGTGATATAAGACAGCTTTCAGCAAAAGGAGTTTAATTCATTTCTCCCCTAAGCAGAAGATAGGCTGCTCAAGCAATGACTGTTGTAGTCCTGGCTGCCCCACAACTAGAAAGAAGCCCAGCTAGAGTGATTAGAAGCCAGAGAGGTGGCCATTCTGCCAGGGTGGAAATGAGGGCAGCTCTTTATCACGTATAAGTCTAACATCTGGAAATGCTGACTCACTGATCCCAGGAACAGCTGAATCTTGTGCCTATCTGTAACAAGAGTGGTAGACATGTACAACTCTTTATTAATTTGTAAAGCTTTTACCTATATCACAAATGGCTAAGTGGACAGAAGGCATGTAAGAAGTATATTTAAAATGCAATGGAAATTTAGATAAGGGAGATAATTTTATAGTTAAGTAGATGAGAAAAACTTTTCACATCATTCATTCATTTACTCATTTATTTTTTTAATTTACTCATCCATTTTTCCATATAGCCATTCAGGAAATACTATTTAAGGCATTACTCTGTGCCAGGTGCTGGAGATACAGCAGTCAATATAATAGATATGGTTCTCTCATAAACTTATTATCTACTAATGAGAGAGCTCACAAGCGACTAATGAATTTACACTTCTGTTAAATTCTTAGAAGTGAAAGTACAGGGTGCTTTGACAGCATATAAAAGGAGGGACCTGGCTGAGTCTTGAAGGAATCATAAAAGTGCTCATAGAGTAGATAGCGTTTGAAGAGGACTATTTTTAGAAATTGAGCTGGAAAAGTTTTAATAATATCACTGATTCACACATGGTTTTCCTAAAGCTAATAACCATAGCCTTTCCAAAAAAAAAAAAAAAAAACAAAACAAACCATCTGATATCACTTTTCCCTAGTCGATTAGTGTAACATTGAGCAGTGTCCTTTCATTATAAAAAATGGCTTTGCTTTACTTTGTACACCTGAAGAAAATCATCACAAGGAACATCTACTCCTAAGGAGATCTTGAGGGCAAACTCAAGGGAACTTTTTTATAGAAATTGAATTACACTTTGTATTCATGAGTCATTCAAAATACTTTACCTTACCTGCATGTACAATCTAAACTTTTACATGTTTATGTAGAGTTATTTGTGCTCCATACACTGTGAATACTTTTAATAAAGTCTTGACATAGTTTATTTAAATTACTTTAAATAAGATTTACCCTCTTCACTAGACCCTTAGTCTATTGAGTACTTAGCATAATGCTGAAAACAAAGTAGACACTTAATATTTTTTCCATGAATGAATAAAATTAACAGATAGAAGTAATATTTCTCTAATAAAGATAGTCTTTGCAAGTATCATTCTGCATGCTGGAGACATAATAGTAAGTAAAATAGACTAAGTCTACCTTCATGGGGTATGAGAGGTAGACAATTAAAAATAAACAAATGAAATAGAATATTACTCATCCATAAGAAACGGTGAAGTACTGCCATTTGAGATGACATGGATGAATTCGATTACCATGCTAAGCAAAATAAATCAGACAGAAAAAGTTGAGAACCATATGATGTCACTCATATGTGGGATATAAAACTGAAAGCAACAAATAAGACAGAGACTCAGAGACACAGACAACAGGTTTAGTGCTTACCAGAGGGAAAGGAGGGAGTGGGGAGGTAGATAAGGGTAAAGGGGGTCAAATATATGGTGATGGAGAAAAGTTTAACTTTGGGTGGTCAGTACACAATGCAATATACATATGACATATTACTGAATTATACACTTGAAACATATAATTTTATTAACCAATGTCACTCTAATTAATAAAAAATATTTTACTTAAAAAAAATATAAGTTTTATTGTAGTAGTTCAGTTGCTCCATGAAGCAAATATTAAGACAGAATTAGATGATATAAGAGATTTATTGGGGGAGATACCCATGAAGGATAAAGGAGAGGGAACAGGAGTAGACAAGGACAGCCTTTGGGCCATTATAAAGTCTAAAATCTCTGAAAGGAAAGGTGTAAGATAAGAGGTTTGGGGAGGAAGAATCACAGAGTGCAGCACCATTCTAAGAAAGTTTCAGCAAGGTGGCTGTGGAGTTCTTCAACTGAAGTTGCCTGTTACAGGGGTCCCGAGCCCCTTAAGAGTGAGGCCTTTAGTCCTATTCCTGCTATGCTCAGTTATGGGGTTGCGAGCAGCCCAGGGGAAGCATGGCCTCAGAAACCACAGATTGGATATAGACAGCCAGAGGTGTCAGTCAGTTTGCTCCCCCTGAAGTTTCCCTTGAAGGAGATTCAAGTGGCTTACTTCTACCATCGTCACAGTTATGAAGGGAAAGAGTAAAAAAAACCAAAAACACACACACACACACACACATATATACAGATATGTGTAAATATATGTATATATATATATATACATATATACACACACACATATATATAAAGAATGATGTTGCCATTTTAGATCATTGAGAAGACCTCTTTGACAAAATAACACTTGAGTATAGATCTGAGTAAAACAGTGAAGAAGACCAGGTGGAAATCTTTGGAAGGAGATTACAGGCAGAATGAAGTGCAAGTACAAAGGCCCTCAGGAGGAATACTCTTGGATTGCACAAGGGAGAAAATCAGTGTGTCTGGATCAGAATGATTGATCATGGGGCATAGGATTTTATTTATTCAAAGTATTTTGGGAGTGCCTACTATATCCTAGGCACTATTCTAGGCTCTGGGAATACAAAAGGGAAGTAAAGAGACCAAAAATCCTGTGCCCTTACTAAGTTCACATTTCTACTGGGGAAGGCAGGCAAATGAGATACACAATAAATTGAATAGTGATCAATGCTGAGGAGAGAGAATAAAATAGGGATGGAGGATATGAAATGTCTAGTGGGTAGAAGTGGTGAGGGCAGGTCTTATTGAGAAAGTGACTTTTGAGTGAAGACCTCAAAGAGGCAGCTGTGGGACAGGGAGATATTCTGGGTAGGGAACAAAAAATATAAAGACTCCTCTGAGGCAAGAGTCTGCATAGGGTGATAGAAGAACAACAGGGAGGCCAGGGTGACTGAAGAGGAGTCAGTGAGGGAGAACAGAAGATAAAACCATAGAGGTATTGGGAGGCCAAATCCTGAGGGCCTTTTAGATCATATAAATGAATTTTAGTTAAGGGACCAGTTTCCCTGTACCATAGGTGAAGAGAATCACTGGGGACATTAAACTGTAAAAATAATTCTGCTCCCTAATCTTCGATGTTTTCTTGTACGAGCACTTTTGCCCTGTACAGCAAGGATCAATGCTGGGGCAGGTCGCCAACACTGATGTCAATTTGTAAACAGAGAGAGGGGGAAAATTGAACTTTACTGAGTAGGTATTGTATTTAATGGTAAAGTATTGCATTTTAGAGTTGAAAGGATATTAGATTGAACTAGCGTGATCTTTTAATTTTATTGGTAATAAACAGAGGCTCTAGGAGAAGAATAGAGACCAAGATCAGAGAATTAGTGGTAGACCCAGGATTAAAATCCATGTTAAAACCTGAAATGAACCATAGATGCCTCACAGTATCAGTGTCTTAACACAGTATGCTTGCAGAGAGGTTAAGTGCATATTGTGGGAGGAGAGATGGGGGAGTGCAGTTGAATTTGTTTTTCACAAAAGCCTTTTTCATTAAGAACAAGAACAACTGAAGGATTTCTCCTCCTTCTCACCTATCCCTGGAGAGCTCTTCTCTACTTCCTTTGCCCATTTAGGTTATGAACCCACTGAGTAGGGAGTGTGCTGATTTTGTGGTTCACCTCTTACTAAGACCTCCCTGGTCCTCTGGTAACTGAACTTATTTGACTGATAATTGCAAATCATCATATAATGTTAATAATATTAGTCTCTTAACTGAAATTCATTTAACCTGGCTCAGCAGACATCTTATGCATGTTATAGCTCCCTGTTGAGACCACTGGGGCTGATAACCAAGGAAAATGTGATCAGGATGGGCTTAAATGGAAATAACACATAATGAGGATGGGTTGACACTGGGGTATGAATTGAGAAACTGCATTCTAAACTGCTCAGTTGTAATAAGAGGTCTTTGTCATGATTCTGAAGGAATTGCATTCAAATTGTGGTGTGTTGTTTGCCACATGCCTTAGCTCTCTTAATATAGGCATCTTTAATGCCCTTTAATATATCAAATACTAAATGTCAAAGAGAAAGGTGAAATTTGAAATTTATCTTAGTCACTTGAATACTTAAAAGAAATGCTATCCTTTGCCAAGGTTGTCATTCATTCAGTCATTTATTCATTTATTCAGAGCTATGTGATACAGGGAAAATATGTGCTTTGGAGTCAGAGACTCTAGTCTGAATTCTTGTTTTTACTACCTGTGTGACCTTAGGTAGATTACTTAATTCCCTTGAGACTCCACGTTTTTCAGGAATGAAATGAGCATCCATTTGTATGGTCATTACAAGAATAAAATTAGGTAAATTCTATAAAACATCTAATATAATGCCTATACACTGTAGGTACGTTATTACTATTAGCTATGTACTATTGCTAGTAGTAGAGTACTGTGGAGACTCAGAAGAGGTAGTAAATGATAGGGAATCAAAGAGAATTTCTTGGAGGAGATGACTATTGTGATAGGCTTTGAAGTACAGGAAGCAGTTTACCAGAGGACATAGAAGGTCAGCCAGGTAGAGGGAGTAGTTTATTTGGAGTTTAGGGTAAAGATGAGGCAGGAGAGAGGTAAGTGGGTGAAATAGTCCATTTATAATCTGATGTGCTTTAACTAGTAATAGGAAAATTCTACTCTTCACCCCATTTCTAAGTATCTCCATCTAAGTGCCAAGATAGGCATATGTTGAATATAAGTTGCATTCTCTGCATGTCTCCTTCAAAATGCAAACATTTTTCAAAATATAAAATTGATTCAGTTTAATTTAATTTAAATGGAATTAAATTTAATTGCAATTAATTTTAACATGTCTATGTGCCAAGCATTGTGCTAGTCACTGAGAAAACTGCAATTAATAAAAAAACTTGAACTTACCCTGACATAACTCAAAATAATGGAAAGGCCAAACCATGAATCAGCAGCTCAAGTGCAACTACTGAGGAATAAAAAATGTACAGAGGAAGTGTTGTTTGAGCTGGAGCTTAAAAGATGAAAAGGATTTCCAATTGTGTTTTCAAAAAAGTTATTAGTAATTTAGAGGGAATTAGTTCAACATGACTTGGATAGCTTGAGTAGCTAGGAAGATCCTTAGGAGGTAGGCTGGAGAAATGGGGCTGCTTCTTTACAGTTATGCCTTTGGCTAGTTCTGCCCTTAGAAAAAGAATGCAATTGTTTGTAAAGTCTGAGAATACCTCTCAGAGAGCGTGAACTCTATTTTCCACGCTCATTAGAAAAATATATGTGTGGTTGATGTTTGACATATAAAATATGAATAATGCATGAGCAATAGGGATGAGATGTTGTCTTGATGAAAATTTAATTACTATACACTGTATTGCTGATGAGACAGCAAATTGAATATCACTGACAAGTTGTCTCAACAGTAAAATGTGTTTGATGAAATGTCCAGTCAATGAGACAATGAATTATCCTACTAGAACTATGATAACTGTAGCTTTGAAAAACAACTGCCCAAAGAAAATTGAAATTACATAAGTGAATCCTTAAAGATATTTTTTGATGACAAAAAATACATGTGATACCATTAAATTTAAAATAATAATAATAATAATAATAATAAATGACTAGAGCTTTCTGATCTTTAAGAATAGAGTATGAATCTATTCGCTTACAAATCCTTAAAGAATAGAGTATAAATCTATTTGGTTACAAATCCTTAAAGATATTTTTCGATGACAAAAAATACATGTGATACCATTAAATTTAAAATAATAATAATAATAATAATAATAATGACTAGAGCTTTCTGACCTTTAAGAATAGAGTATAAATCTATTCGGTTACAAATTCAGGTGATTTCCCATTTTGTTTTATGAAGTCTGGAAATATCTCTTCAACATTTATTGGGATGAAATAAAGCAAACATTTACTATTTATATACAATATACTTGGTGCTTTAACATTCATTATGTCAGAGCAATATAAATAACTTCATTTTGGTCAAATTTGAATCTAAGGTTCAAAGTAGATAAATGATTTTCCCAGTGTCATGTGGTTGGAAGGGTGTAGAGCTAAAATTCCAACTCAGGTTTGCCCGATTTCAAATCTTTAGGCCTTGGTTATTGCGCCTATTGGTTATTGAATAAAGGAATGCAAATATTTTACAATACATTGAAAGGATTGGGCCTTGGAAATCTTTTTGGTATAAAGGGAAAATACAGTTGAACAGATAATGACATCACACTTTGATCTTTCCCTTACCTAATATTTATTGTCTAGATCAATCTTTCTAAAATTGGGTTGTCCATTTGAATCCAATGGGTGAACTTTTAAAAATATTGATTCTACAAGAAGATTTTGCTTTCTTCTTGTGATTCCGAGGTACACCCAGGTTTGGGACCTACAATGTAGCCCATGCGATTGAGTGGCTTACTCTCGCTACTTATCTGTCCCTCACCGTATGTACAGCTACCTGGAGTCATGGTTAAAGCTCTATTTTATTTTTGTTTATTATTTTGTGGAAAGTACAATACTAGGAAGAGGATAAGTTTTAATCTCTCATAGTTTTTCAAAGAGAGGTCAATGAGCCACCCATATAAGAATCACTTTTACATTTGGTAGTTGTAGCAAAGTGGGTCTATTACAAGGGAGCAAGAATTTTAGAATTAATGTTTAGAATACCAAGCCAGGCAACAGCTGAGATATAATTTACATATAATAAAATGCATAGATTTTAAATGCTTGGCTCAGTGAACTTTGATATTTGTATACACTTATGTAACCACCACCCAAAACTTCCATCTCCCCAGAAAGTTCTTTGATGCCTCTTTCCAGTCACCTCACACATAACCCTTAAGCCATTTTGTCACCATAGGTTAGTCATGCCTCTTCTAGAACTTCATGTACGTGAAATACTACAGAATGCATGCATTTGCGTCAGACTTCTTTTGCACAACACGATGTTTTTAAGTTCTTTAATGTCGCGCAAATTAGCAATTTATTCTTCTTTATTGATGAATAGTTTTGCATTGTATCAATATAATACAACTTGTTTATCCATTTACCTATTAATGAGTACTTTATGGATTTTAGCTATTATGAATAAAGCTGCTATAAACACTTTTGTACAAGTCTTTTTGTATATTTAGGTTTTCACTTCTTTTGGGTAAATACCCAGGAATGCAATTGCTGTGTTCTAGGATAGATACATATTTAACTTAAAAAAAAAAAAAACAACTGCCAAATAATATCTAAAGTGAATGTATCATTTTACACTCTCACCAGCAATGTATAAAAGTTCTAGTTGCCCCACAACCTTAATATTTGGCATAATCAGTATTTTTTATTTTAACCCTTTCAAATGTGTATCAAAGTAATTCAAAGTGAAAATTTAAAAACATTTTTCCATCTTAATTAAGAGATTAATTTAATAAAAGAACACTCCTAAAATGGTGGACAGTTAATACATGAACTCTGATAAGCATCAGAGAACAGGATAAAGAAGAAAGTAGGCAAGAACTGTATCAAAAGATAACTCTTTAACGAGAGGGAAAATTAGTCTCTATTTGATAACAGTTAAATGCAGTAATTGAGCTATTCAACTTGTATTTAGGGGGTTATATTATTTTTAACTTTTATCTAATTTATGTCTTTAATTTTTGCTCTATTATATGAAGTAGATATTAGCTATTTAACATTTTATATACCATTACTTTAATAAAAGTTACTATTTTTGAAGAAAAGAGATTACTACAGACACACTTCTTACAGGTAGTATTCCACGTCTGTGAAGTGACTAAAATATGCATTTTTAATCAGCATCACTGATACTGAGATATTTAGATTCTTTTTTTGTTGTTATTGTTCTAAGTCTTCAGAACCCTGTATCTTTTTACAATTACATTACAGTTCAGTACAGCTCCTCAGCCACACTAAACACATTTCACGTGTTCAATTGCCTCATGTGCTAGTGGCAGCTATGTTGGATGGCACAGCTCTAGATGTTGACTTAGTAAAAACTATATACTGACTTATAGAAGTTTATAGTCTGGTCTTTCTAACAAAAGTTCAAAAAGGAATATCTCCTTTCCACTGGGCCTTTAAATAATTTAAATAACTTTGAGAGAGGGTACAGATTCCTTGATAGCACATGAGCATGTTGTCATAATAACACAGCTTATTTTATTGCATACTTACTGTATGGTAGTATTTTATCCATTATCATATTTAAGTCTGACAACAAATGAGGAATAGGCAGTATTCCTATTTTACAGATGAATTACTTCTGGCTTAGATTAGGTAAATAACTTGCTAAAGTTTACATACCTGTTAAGTATAGGTAAGAAGGAAGACCAGGATTTGAATTCAGGTGCTACTAATATATTCTAAGGTTCTTCCCTTTCTCAATAACCTGCAGTCATTCTCTGCAGTTCTCACATTCTGTCTCTCCCTTCTTCCCTCCTTTTCATTCCTTCCATTTATTAAATGCTTACTATGTACCAGCCACTGTGCTATATCCTGGGGATACTGACACAAGACATGGGTGGTAAATGGAGGGGTGTTCAGATGCGGACAGGGACATCACATTTGAGCTGATCTTGATGATAAGTAGGCAAATGAGGGGAAAATTCCTCAGCAGATTACCAGGTGCAAATGCAGAGTCCAACTGAATGTAGTGTGATGTGTGATCTAGTGGACCTAACCTAAAAGTCCTAGTGGATCTATTGACTGGCGAGAATTTTAGTGTGGCAAGAGACTTGAGGTTAAGGGAATGTTGGTGTGGGGTATGAGACTGAAAGGTTGTTTGGACTCAGAAATGCCAAAAGAGTGAGTTTGGATTTTATCATTAAAGCAGCGAAGAGCTAGTAGATTTTTATTTTTAAATCAGAGCAGTGAAATTATAAGATATCTTTTTGTCAAGGCTATGGAAACCAATATTACAATGATTATTATTAAATAGAATCTCTTCAACTTAAAATGGAAACTGGCTTTCAATTTCAGGATTCTTGAATTCCATATATATGTACATATACAGAACATTTCATATATATAAATTGATTTTATTCTGAAAACATAAGTCATGTGATGATTGCTTTTATGCCTTCTTGGGAAATATAATAGCTAACCTGAGATCCCTATACTTTCTTAAATGATGTTCCAAATATGTGTACTTTTTGTAGGGATAAGTTTCATAGTTTTTATTGTGTTCTTACATGGGTCTGGTTATGATACCAAATGTCTAAGAACATATTTAAGAACCTCTGTTCCCCATGAAAACTGTAGACTAGAGGTCTGATATGATTTGCCAAATTTACTAATTAGTATTAGAGTTAGAACTAGAACCCAGTTGACCTCAAGGTCCATTTATTTTGTCACATATGGGAACATTTTATTTTATTTTATTTTTTTATGGCTAAGTTTTATTCCATTGTGTGTGTGTGTGTGTGTGTGTGTGTGTGTGTGTGTATGTATGTTTGTACATTTTCTTTATCCATTCATCCATTGATGGACATTTAGGTTGTTTCCATATTTTGGCTATTATAAATAATGCTGCAAAGAACATAGGGGTACATATGTCTTTTCAAATTAGTGTTTTTATTTTCTTTGGACAAATACTCAGAAGTAGAATTGCTGAATCATATGGAAATTCTATTTTTAATTTTTTGAGTAACTTCCATACTGTTTTCCATAGTGACTGTACCAATTTGCCTTCCCACTTCCTGTGCACAAGTGTTACCTTTTCTCCACATATTCTCCAACACTTGTTATTTCTTGTCTTTTTGATAATAGCCATTCTAACAAGTATCGGGTGGTATCTCATTTTGGTTTTGGCTTGCATTTCCCTGATAATTAGTGATGTTGAGCACATTTTTATGTCTCCATCTGTATTGTCTTCCTTGGAAAAATGTCTATGCAGATCTTCTGTCCAATTTTTAATTGATTATTATTATTTTTGCTTTTGAGTTCTATAAGTGCTTTATATATTTTGGATATTAACCCTTATCAGATATATAATTTGAAGCTATTTTCTCTCATTTCATAGCATAATTATAATTTTATTAACTTGTTATATGACATCTTAATATTTACTGTTTTTACAAATATTATCACAGTTAACCCTTTTAACAACTTTGCATTATAAATAAGCTTTTAGGTGAGGTGGTACCAGAGAGGCTAAATGATGTACCCAATATCACGTAGATCGTAAATGTCAGACTTTACTGGAATTCAGGGCTCCCGATGCTGAGGGCTGTATCTATTATACAATGGTTTGAAGCCTCCTAGTCATGGGGACTTTGTTCTAGTTGGTTTAGTGCTTGGGGCCTTTGTCTCCTCATTTTTAAAATAAGGGACCTGTGGTATTTGATTTCTGAAAATCCCTTTAGCTCCTCACATCTCCGACTCTGTCTTTCAACTCAGTAAATAAAAGATTAATTTAGGGAAAATACAAATTAAGGTGGTTGTATTCTTTTACAAGTAATAGTATTGCCTTTCTAAAGTAATCATGAGGTTTTTTTTGAATGTCAAGATTTCCTATTGCACTTAAAATATGGGTTTTTCATGTGAGTCCAGAAGCCCATGGTTGAGTTATAGAATGTTTGTCAGCCCTTTAGTATTTTATGCAAATCTTTCTGCGTATACAAATATGTTCATTTTCTGTTAAAAAAAAAAAGTTTATAGTTTTCATTATATTTCCAAAGATATCTAGGATCAAAAAGAAAAGATAGACTTATGAATCTAAAATATAACTTGACCTTTCACAATGCAGCAGACACAAATCATTTTAGTAGTATGTCAAATGTAAAAAAGGAAGTTCAATTGTACTTGAAAAAGGCCAACCAAATTATATGGTTCTCTTTTTACATAGAGGTCTAGCAATTTAGTGCCTGTAGTCTGTTGCCAAAACCACATTTTACAAATAGTTTAAACCTACATTGTTTTCTTTGCTCTTTACAAGGTAGAGAGAAAGAAACACTTACGCTTTGTATAGATATAGCTATTCTGTTGTATTTTATGAGCAGAATACAAGTTTACAAAATGAAACAGGTACAGTTGATTCCTTTGTTGCAGATGTCACAAAAATGTGCTTACACTTGGTTTCTGTTCTCTCAAATATTACTTCTATCCAGAGAACTGCATGTGTGAAGACCTAACATTCTTTCGTATTTGGCTGGGGGATATTGCAAGAACAAGCTACTCTTACATGCAGTTTAGATAAAGTACTCTAGTTTCATGATAATTATTCATGTGAACTATATATCTGTTCTTAAAGCACTTCAGTATATTGTCCCAGTAGAAGCTCCCATATGCTAACAAGTAAATGCTCGTCAGCCTCCACTCTGGAGAAAAAGCCCTGGCTCCTTTGGTGTGCTAGAGACAGCTTGTGATCAGCTCATGAAACTGATTTTTAAATTATCAAGGAATTTTGCCACCTGATTGACATCACCTTGGTGGCTTGAAATTGGTCATGGTGAGAATATTTATACCATGAAAATGAGCAACCTGCTCAAATAGGGCCTCCTACTCCATGGGAACCAGGGTGTTAAGCATTGTTCAGCACACCACTGTCTGGCTCAGATGTTTCCTCAGGATTGCATACTTTGCATATTATCTAATTAGCAGTCCCTAGAGAAAATTCAAATAAGGCAAAATTAGAATTTTTTTTCTTAAACTTCCATCTCTGTGAACATTCATGTAGAATGAAACTCCCTTCTCCAAAATACCTGTGTGTTGTACTTGTCATTTGTTTTCAAATAAATTGTAAGATAATGGAAAAACCACTGGAATGGAAGTCAGTGGACTGAAATTCAAATTCTTTGTCCTTGATTTTATGACCTTGAGCAATCACTTTACCTTCTGTACTTCAGTTTCTCTAAGTATAAAAGGAGATAAAGTTGGGATGGAGTTTGCTAGACTTTATAAAGCTACCTGGTATAAAATTTCTCATTCCAAAGGAAAAATGATTATTTAAAGATAGTTACCCCTCAAAGAGTTAATATTTCATCTAAAATAATTAATTACACTTACGTAGTGATTACATAGTGATTATCATAGTCATAAAACCAAAGTGTATGAAATCGTGCTTTCTAAAATTTTCCTACTTTTAAAATATTTAGTTAACTCCCCATCTCTAGTGGTGGCACAATCTCTAAAACATTTCCTGCTTTTTTTCTTTTTTTTTTTTTGATTAACCTATATTACAAAGCTAGGTTAATCAAAAATAATAAGATATTGGCATTAATATAGACACATAGGTCAATGGAATGGAATAGAGAGCCTAGAGATAAACCATGCTCGTATGGCCAATTAACTAATGACAAAGAAGTCACGAATATGTAATGGAGAAAGAATAGTCTCTTCAATAAATAATATTGGGAAAACTGTATAGCCACATGCAAAATAACGAAATTAGATCCATATCTTACCCCATACATAAACATCAACTCAAATGGATTAAAGATTTGAATGTAAGAGCCGAAACCATAAAACTCTTAGAAGAAAACATTGGGGGGTAAGCTTCTTGACATTGGTCTTGGCAATGGTTTTTTGGATTTGATTCCAAAAAAAAAAAAAAAAAAAGCAAAAGCAAAAATAAACAATTGGCATTATATCAAACTAAAAACCTTCACAGCAAAGAAAACCATCAAAATGAAAAGACGACCTATGAGATGGGAAAAAGTGTTTGCAAATCATGTATTTAAGGGGTTAATATCCAAAATATATGAAGAACTCATATGATTCAACAGCAAAAAACATAATTCAATTAAAAAATGGCCAGAGGAACTGAATAGTCATTTTTCCAAAGAAGACATATAAATGGCTGCTGATAGGTACATAAAAATGTGCTCAACATCACTAATCATCAGAGAAATGCAAGTCAAAACTATAATGATATCACTTCATACCTATTAGAATGGCTATCACCAAAAAGACAAATGATAACAAGTGTTGTCAAGGATGTGGAGAAAAAGGAATCCTTGTGCATTGTTGCTGGGCATGTAAATTGGTACAGCCACTATGGAAAACATATGATGGTTTCTCAAAAAATTAAAAATAGAACTATCATATGATCTAGCAATCGCATGTCTGAGTATATATCTAAAGGAAATGAAAACAATATGTTGAAGAGATAGATGCACTCCCATGTTCGTTTTAGTATAATTTACAATATCCAAGTCTTAGAAATAATCTAAATGTTTATTAATGGGTGAATAGATAAATTGGACATGATTTAGAATATATATGTATATATATATATATATATATAATTCCACCATGAAAAAGGAAGAAATCCTGCCTTTTGTGACCAACGTGAATGGACATTGTGGGCATTATGCTAAGTGAAATAAGTCAGCAAGCGATAGACAAATACTATATGATATCACTTATATGTGGAATCTGAAAAAGCCAGAGTCATAGAAACAGAAAGTAGAATCGTGGTTACCAGAGCCTGGGGTGTGGGGGATATGGGGAGGTAATGGTCAAAGAGTATAAACTTTCAGTTTTAAGATGATTAAGTTCTGGGCATCTAATGTACTACATGGTAATTATAGTTAATAATATGGTCGTATATACTTGTAAGTTGCTGAGAGAGTATATCTTAATTGTTAGCACCATAAGAAAGAAGTTGTAGTTATGTGATGTGATGTAGTTGTTAGCAAATGCTATAGTGGTTATCATTTTGCAATATATATGTTAAGTGTACCAAATCGTATGTTGTATACCTTAAATTTACACAATATTGTATGTCAATTAGCTCTTAATTAAAGGCAAAACAAACAGAATAGGCTTGTCTTCATCCAGAACCTTGTTGCTTTCCATGCTGACCTAAGGAACTTGGATGGATTCAAGTGGAGAACAGAGGGCATGCTATGTCCATCCAGTTCAGGTATCTGAGTGAAAGGGCATTTGTCTTTGACTCAGGGAGATGGCAGACGGAATGAAAAGAACAGCAGGAGACAAAGAATCTTCAAAAAGTTTCAAAGGGAAAAATAGCAAGATTTTATGACATAATAGACTCTAATGAAAAAATTGAAGGAAAAGTTGGGTCTCCTGATTCCAGATTAAGTAAGATGAAGAATGAAATAAGGTAGCTGTCATAGTTTCTAGCACTTAGTAAGTGACTATTAAATGTTAATTCTCTACCACTTCCCACTGCAATGACTGTTTCTCATATTTCCACCTCACGAGTCTCAGGTCTTTCACTCCCTTCCCTGGTCATTCAGGTCCTCCTGTAGTTCCTCACCCATAGTGTGATTCCCTCTATTTTACGCACTTGACCTTCTCTCCCCATTTTTAAAGATAACTAATTCTGTGTCACAGTCTCATCAGAGTTCCTCTGATGAAGTTAATGGTACAAGATTATAATGATAATGATGATAATAGCTATTTCTAGGAAGTAATTATTATGTTCCAAACATAATACGTGCTTTATCTCTTTTATAGTTAAAACTACCCTTTGAAGTAAGTATATTATTCTTCTCATTTTACAGGCAAGGAAACCAAGACATAAAGGGATTAAGTAATGTGCCCAAGGTTATAGTACTGGTATGTAGAAAGGATGAGACATCACCCTAAGGTTTTTTGTCTCCAGCTTATCTATACTCAATTATTTCAATCTGCATTCTCTAGCAATTAGATTTATGCTCTTATTTTATCTCTAATTCGACCTTAGTAAGCATGCTAATTTATTGTCAGATCAAATTACATTCTGCTTTTAGTTCAACTCCTTCCTATTTATGTAAACATGACTAAGTCATTTCACTTCTTTCACCTATAAAATGACAGTAATACTTTTTCTTAGGATCTTTTCAAGTAACTACATTACTTTGGGAAAATTATTTCACACTTCTGAGCCTCACAAATCTCAGGATAATATGAGAATAATAATAACTACCTCTCAAACTTATTTTGAGGGTTAAATAATGTGTGCAAATTCTTAGGAGGCATATAGAAAGTATTCAATATATATGTATTAGTTTAACTCTTGCTGGAATGTCTGCCTATCTATCAGTAATAAGGCTGACCATTTATTTCTGCCATATCTGTGCATAGGAAAAAAGCCTTGGATAACAAATATATATTCTAGTCCTACTTGGTACATGAGATATATGTTCTAGGTAGAAAGCCTAGGAAGACTCATTGAAGCAACTTGCTGTCACGATCCCAAGGTTTCATATATTACCCCTCCATGTGCTAAAAATTAGTGATGGGATAAAGATTTTCTTGGCATGAATTCATCTGGGAGCACGTAAGTAAATTTTTCATCTTAGTTAGGACTTTTGCTTCCTTGCATTCCATAGAGATTGAGCTTTGTGGACAGTGGAATTTGAGTGTATATGAGTGTGTGTATAGTAGGGGCAGGGTATGACACTGAGGGCATAGTATTAGTTAAAAAGAGATAGAAATTTAATTTCTAGTATTCTTCTACACTACTGTGTCCAAAAATGTCTTAGCAAAGAATGCAGAAAGTTATGGCACACAGTTTTGACTCAGGAGACACTTTGATCCAGACATTCTAATCCCAAGAATGTTGAAACACTTAATTTATGAATGTGAATACTTTAATTGGATTATACTAGTAATTTTGTTTAAGGATGGCACTAATTTCCAGTGTTCTTACCCCAGGTTGAGTAGTATTTCATGACTAAGCATTTTTAAATTTGTTGTATGCCTTTGGTCAATTTCCAGATTCCTGAAATGGCTGTTTACCCCAGTTTTATCTAGTTTCATCGTTTCTTTGCAAGGAAAGGATTTGTTGGGTTTCTCAAGTCACTACTTTAGAAGTCCCACCTCCATTTCTAACCTTTTAAATTTTATTTTTATTTTACTAAAATTGCTTTAACTTGGGTCATTTTTCTACCTAACTTTTAAAACATTTGACTCTTTTTTTTTTTTGCCATGTAAAATTATAGCTCCTGACATGCCAAACTGCTACTGTTATTGTTGTGAGCATGTGTCATTTTCACTATTAAGTTAATCTTTCCAAAGTAAAATTTAATAGATCTAAATTTCTTAAGTTTATTTTTAGTCATGAACAATTTTGTTATGTTCAGTTTTAGCAAGCATCAGTTTTATTTTATAGATCCCCCATCCCCCACCCTGAGGGCAGTTGTAGTAATACTCAATATTACCATTAAGATGTGATTGCATGGTCAGTTTTTTGACTGTAAAAGAGACTACAATGTTCACTTTAGCTGTTATCATGCAAATAGATTTTTAAAATATTGATTATTTGTACCAGTAATATTCAATGCAGTATTGAAACATCTATAGGTTCAAAATATTCTACTTTGATATGGAAATATTTTTTACAAGGGGGTACTTTGGGGTATACTTTTAAAATAATTATGTATGTGCCTATTTGATTTGGTATTATTTAAAAATGTGTATTCTTAACTCCTTTTTAATAGCTATTGGTTAACGTGATCTAAAGGAGTTTTGAAAATGGAAATAATGAATCAAAACTTAAAACCCAAGCCTAAGAGTGTGCTAATCATGGTGTAAAACTGGGAGGCTGAAGTCTGAGCTGACTGAGACACTGCTGTGGATTTCAGTAAAAGGAAGTGGCTTAGCAAGCAATTCTCCATCATTGTTCAGGATAGAGAAGTAATCCGAGAATTATCACAACATGTGTGTACTAATAACCCATGTATTCCTTTATAAAAATAGCTGCTTTTACCTTCCTCACAAACAGAACTTTAAGGGTTTCACATTTTTACAATGCAAATCAACAATTCCCCATTTCTATGCATTGGATTCATCTATTTATTTATTCAACAAACTTATATTGAGCATTCTTTGTGTACTTATCAGATGGGTTAAACCTGCTCTGTTCAATATGGTACCCACCAGCCACATGTCTGAATTGAGATGTTATGTACATATATGATACACAGCAGATTTTTAAAGACTTAGTACAAAAAAGCAAAGTGTCTCAATAATTTTTGTATTGGTTATATGTAGAAATGGTAACATTTTATATATATTGGGTTAAGTAAAATATATTATTAATTTCTTTAAAATTTTTAATGTAAATACTAGCAAATTTAAATTTTTATGTATGGTTGGCATTTATGGTTCACATTATGTTTCTATTGTCTCCTTCAGTACAGGAGACATCAGAGCCAAGACTTTTGTTCATAAAACTATAGTGCAGGCACAAGAGAGTTCCCAAAGAATTCATAGTATAATGGGGAGATAAACCAAAGGAGAAATTTTAATGATTGGCTAAATGATAAAAAACATGGACTTTGATGTTTCACTGACATGAATTAGATCTCTTTTCTGTAACTTAGTATGTGTTCTAAATCAAGTGACTTAAACATGGCCTCACTTTGCTTACTTGTTAAATGGTTTTTTACCTTATAGAATTTTTGTGAAGACTCAGTGAAATAATATTTGAGAAGTACTGTGCAGAGTCACTGGAACATAGATAGTGCTTAATAATAGCTGTTATGATGATGATGTTAATTATGTTGATTTTGATGAGGATGATGAAACTTAAGTATGTGCAGGATGCTGTGAGGACAAAGGTGAGGGACACGTGGCTCAAATGGGTTGACCGTGGTAAGTTATACCTAAATTACATTTTTTCATTCATTCATTCAGCATACTTTGTTTATAACCATCATTTTTAAGTTTTAATATTTACCTCAGTACATCAAGATTATTCTTTTTTAAAATTATATTTATTGGGCATGACATTGATTAATACATTTATATAGGTTTTAAGTGTACAATTCTGTAATACATCATCTGTACATTGTATTATGTATTCACCACCCAAAGTCATATCTCCTTCTATCAGCATATATTTGACCCCATTTACCCTTTTCTACCTCCTTCCTACCCACTTTCCCTCTGGTAACCACTAAACTATACTCGGTGTCTATGAGTTTTTGTTTGTTGCTTTCTGTTTTATATAAACTACAATTTAAAGGATAATGAAGAACCAGTCAGATAGAAGGAAGAGTAGACAGAAGATGGATGGATGGAAAAGTGTAAGTGGCAGTGGGAAGAACTTATAAAAATACATGGAGTCATGAGACAGTCTCACCTTTCCTGCCCTCACAGTGAGATATTCTACATGAGCATGAGCAAAATAATGTGGAAAATTGAGGCATGACACTAGAAAGTTTAGTCCAAAACAACCAGTTATGCCACTAAAAGAAGTGTGTGTTTGTATGTGTGTATGTGTGTATAAAACATAAGAAGGCTTTCTAAATATCTAAATTTATTACATAATTATTCAACCTACACCCTGCCGAAGAGGAAGACCAGCAAAGTCAGGTAAAGAGAATATTGTGAATTTGATTAATCAAGTAAGAGAGAGACTCTTCTTTAAGAACAAAAAGCAAATAGTATAGATGTTTTGTTAAATTAAGATTAAAAGACGAAAAGGAATCTAAACATAATCGAAGATGCTATTTTGAAATTGGCTTTTGCACCATTTTCTGCAAACCAAATTGCATCTCGGTATATTAGTTGCCAAAAAGCAAGCTGAACTGAAAATACAAATGCTCACAATTTAAAATCACCCATTGGAAATAAAAGAAAAAGCAGACAAAATAATGAAAACACTTTAATGTTATAGATAAGTACTATTTGGGGGATATTTTAATAAGCAAATGTTTATTTTAGTTGCTTAGAATATTCTCTTGGATTCTAGATACATAAATTTCAACCCACATTCTCCAGTTGCCATAACAACTTGATGCATTTGTTCTCTTGTGTCATTTTTTATCACATCAGTTTTTTTTTAAACTCCGGTTGCTATGATAACACAGTATAGTTGTTAAATTTATTCTATTCACTTTTGTTCTACTAGAAACTGGTAATTTGCTTTCATTTTTTTTCCAAAGAGGCTCATATTATAGAAGTGTATTAAGGAAAACAGTGGCCTAAATTCTAATACAAGTTTATATTAAAATTTTAATTATGTCCAAATAGTATTACCTCTGTGACATGGAAGATGGCTAGTGATCATCTATTCCACTCTGAAGAAAGGCACTAACCTTTGTTGTACCAAATGAAGGAAATGGGTATCGTGCGTTGCCATTGTATCTCCATGCATCGCTTCAACCAGTCTTAGTTGGAGGAAACTTTTTGTTGGTGTCAAAAAATATTCACACCAAAAGCTGCTGTTACTGGCTCCCTTAGTAACTACCTTGCTTCACTACAAAATATCAGCTACTTTATTACAAAAAAAAAAAGAAATTCTAGTTTAGTAGAACTCCCTAATCTATGCTGATTTACTCCTAAGAAAAGGGAAAATCTTTGTCAAAAGTCCGTTTGTCTAGAATTGCTATTAGGTTGTACATACATTTATTTTTAATTATTTAGCTAATTCCTACAGTTTTTCTTTTTATTACTTTTAATGGTACTTATCAAAACAGGTAATTGCATCACTTAAAATTAATATGCTCTGGTCACTTCCAGCTCTAAAGACTGTTACAACTTGGACAAGATGCATTGAGGGGTATGCTAGGGCATAAAGGTAAAAGGCCAGAGGCTAGGTTCAAAGAGACTTGGTTAGACTCTAATAATTACTATGTAATACTGGGAAATTACTTATCTGCTGATCGTAATTACTTATCCACTTAGTTATCAGATTTGTAAATAGGAATAAAAATCAGCCCATAGATTTTTGGGGGAAGGAATTTAGTGATGTATTCAAAAGGCCTAGTATAGGGCCCGGCACATAATAGATGCACAAAACATGTTAGTTGCCTCTCCTCCTATTCCCTCTCACTGAAAGCTATTAAGAAAGAGATGCCAGAAACCTGTGGAGTTCCAGGTGGGGTAACGAGTGCGTATTTAGAGAGGCCCCCTCTGTTAATCGGAAATCTAATGTTCAGAGGTAAAGGGCTAATTTGGACTTCATTTGCAGAGGTGTTGCTGTCCCTGATGTCTCCGCCTGCTCGGTGCAGTAAATGGGCGTGTGCAGCAACAGCTTCTGGGAAGCTATTGTATTCAATTGTCTTATGTTTGTTTCTGTGAGGGTGTTTATGTTAGAACATGAGCCCAACCACAAGCTGAGTGCTCACATAATAAGAGAAATCCTCCTGGCAAAGGCTTTGTTATTAGATCTGGAGTCAAATTTCAGCTCTGTTTTGGGACCTTGGAAAAGTCACTTAACTTTTCTGAACTTCAGTTTTCCATATTTTTGCAACTTGTTAATCAAAATATATTAATTGAGCACTTATAAATAACACCTATTTTGTGGTTTTTATATTAGTATTAAAGATAATAAATGTAATACTATCAATAAAAGTTATTAATACTAGGCTGTTGTGGCTGATGGTGTTAATAATAATGACAGTGTTGACTGGCAAGTGCTAATTAGAGTTTTAGCATCCTGGCTAATTTGCCTGAGAATCAAGGTAGACTTCTGTCCTAGCAGGAAAACATAGGAGGATTTAGGAGAACATGTAAATGCTCAGAGCAGATTCCAGGCATTCTGGATCTTTGACTTAAAATAGTAAGGCAAATGCCGGCTATTCTCAGCCACAGGTGAATATGAGAATGCTAATATTCTGCTAGGCTTGGTCTGCACTGACTCTGGAAATGAGAGTGCTGTGCCTCCAGAAATGAGTCTTTGCTTTAGAAGGAATGGGGAGGCTGGAACTGAAAAAGTTACTGTGATTCTATTCCTTCTCAATGCCTAAAGCATTCTCCACTAATAAGCCAGAGCATTCAGGGAGATGCATCGACTCTGTCAAGCCACTAGGGTGTCATTTAGAACCTGTCTGCTGGAACAATGGAGACATAAATTTCAACCCACATTCTCTGGTTGCCATGGTAACTTGATACACTTGCTTTGAAGTGTCTTTTGTCTCCCCCACCCCTTCTTTCTTTCCATTTTTTAATAATTGAGATTTTTACTTTGCCAGTAATTTCCTAAATATGGCTTCCTACCCTTCTATTCCCCAGCTAAATTTCTGAATTTGCTGCTGGAGAGTGATTTCCACCTAAGAATAATAGCTAAATATACATGTTCACATAGACATGGCTATGTGCCTCATTTCTCTGTTTCTCTCTGTCTCTCTCTCTCTCTCTCTCTCTCTCTCTCTCTCTCTCTCACACACACACACACACACACGCACACACACACACACACACACACACATTCACACATAGGTAGATAATCATGTTAGAAAACAGATTTCTAAAGCCTTTCAATGCTTTTAAAAAGACATTTTTTGTGTCTTAAATAAAAATTGTGGAGTAAGCGGTTCAGTTCTAGAACAACTAATTTACTATTTCCTTAGTAAGTGCAATGTGGCAGGCCGAATAAAAAATGTAATTCTCATTGCATTCTTTTCTCCATTTGATTACTTTAACATTTTTTAGATTAAGATGAGAAGTGTACTTCAGTGTACAGATGAAAAGCCGACTTGGGTTTGCATTCAGATTTCATCTTTTATTTATTTTTTTAAACATTTTATTTTTTGATTACAGTTGACATACAATATTATATTAGTTTCAAGTGTACAACACAGTAATCAGATACCTATATAACTAACAAAGTGATCGCCCCAGTAAATCTAGTACCCATCTGACATACCATAGTTATTACAATACTACTGACTATATTCCCCATGCTATAGTTTACACTCCCATGACTATTTGATTTAATTTAATTAAAAAAATATATTTTATTTATGTTTCAATATATTTTATTTATGTTACAGTTGACATATGATATTATATTAGTTTTGGGTATACAACATAGTGATTAGACATTTATGTAACTTACGAAGTGATTACACCAATAAATCTAGTGTCTATCTGACACCATGCATAGTTATTACAATATTATTTACTATATTCCTTAGGCTATAGTTTACATCCTTATAACTATTTTATAAATATCACTTTGTACTTAATACCTTTCCCTTTTTCACCCACCACCCCAACCCTGCTCCCATCTGGCAATCATCAAAATGTTCTCTGTGTCTATGAATTTGTTTCTGTTCTGTTTGTTTATTTTGTTCTTTAGATTCCACATGTAGGAGCTATCATGTGGCATTTGTCTTTGTCTGACTTACTCCACTCAGCACAATGTCCTTTAGGTCCATCCATGTTGTTGCAGATGGCAAGATTTCATTCTTTTTCGTGACTGAGTAATATTCCATTGTATATATGTATCACCTCTTCTTTATCCATTCATCCATTGATGAACATCAAGGTTGCCTTCATATCTTGACTATTGTAGATAATGCTGCAATGAACATCATATGGATTCACATATCTCTTTGAAGAAGTGTTTGTGGTTTGTTTGGTTAAATACCCAGAAGTGGGATTACTGTGTCCTTCTTGGTTTCTTGTTATAGTCTTTGTTTTAAAGTCTGTTTTGTCAGGTATAAGTATTGCTACCCCAATTTTTTTGTTTCTTTTTTCATGAAACATCTTTTTCCATTGCTTCACTTTCAGTATGTATGTGTCTTTCAATCTGAAGTGGGTCTCTTGTAAGCAGCATATGTAAAGATTTTGTTTTCTTATCCATTCAGCCACCCTATCTTTTGATTGGAACACTTAATTCATTTATATGCAAAGTAATTGTTAATAAATATATAGTTATTGCCATTTTATTATCATACTTTTGATATTTTTTCTTCTTCTTAAAGAAGTCCCTCCAACATTTCCTATAATAATGGCTTGGTATTGATGAACTCCTTTAGCTTTTTCTTGTTTGGCAAGCTCTTTATCTGTCCTTCAATTCTAAATGATGGCTTTGCTGGGTAGAGTAATCTTTGTTGTAGGTCCTTGCTTTTCATCATTTTGAATATTTCTTGCCAATCTCTTCTGGCCTGCAAAGTTTCTGTTGAGAAATCAGCTGACAGTCTTATGAGAGCTCCCTTGTAGGTAACTAACTACTTTTCTCTTCTTACTTTTAAGATTCTCTTTGTCCTAAACCTTTGGCATTTTGCTTATGATGTCTCTTAGTGTGGGCCTATTCAGGTTCATCTCTGTGCTTCCTGGGGTTGTATGTCTATTTCCTTCACCAGGTTAGGGAAGTTTTCCATCATTACTTCTTGAAATAGGTTTTTAATTTCTTGCTTTCTCTCTTTGCCTTCTGGTACCTCTATGATGCTAATGTTGGTGTGCTTGATGTTGTCCCAGAGGCCTCTTGAACTATATTCACCTTTTTGGATTCTTTTTTCTTGTTGCTGTTCTGATTGAGGGTTTTCTGCTACATTATCTTCTAAATTGCTGATTTGACCTTCTATTTCATCTAATCTATTGTTGATTCTTCATTTCAGTTATTGTATTCTTCATTTCTGATTGCTTCTTTTTTATGTTTTTTTTTTTAAATCTCCATTTTTATATTTTCTGTCTCTTTAAGTTCTCACTGAATTCATTTACTCTTTCCCTAAGTTCATTGAGAATCCTTATAGCCAGTGTTTTGAATTCTGCATCTGGTAGATTGCTTGTCTCTATTTTGTTTAGTTCTCTTTTTGGAGCTTTGTTCTGTTCTTTCATTTAGGATATGTTTTTTTTTTTTTGTCTTCCCATTTTGGCTGTGTCCCTGTGTTTGTTTTTATGTATTAGGTAGGGCTGCTAGGTTTCTTGGTCTTAGTAGAGTGACCTTGTATAGTTGGTGTCCTGGGGGGCCCAGTAGAGCAATCTCCCTGGTCACCTCAGATGGGTCCCACGATGCGTACTAGGACATTATAAACAAAAATTAATTTCTTCACATCTTACTCACTAACAAAATGCATTTGAAAAATAAGATCTATTTTGTCTCATTCCTTAAATGAATGCATACTTTATTACCATACACATCTCCACATCACAAAGGTGAGACAAATATGAAAATATAGGAGTAGAATGGTATGAAGTCTCTCCCTAGATGCTCGCAACATATAGAACTGACAGTGGGAAAAGGCCTTTTCTAGAAGCCTCCGAGGAAAGCTGACCTCTGTTACATTCAATTAAGATCTTTCATCTAGGACCAGACCTGGCTAAAAACATCAAGCTAATAGCGAGGAGATTTAGAATTCGTTCTATCTACTGAAAAACAGTCATCCCGCAACAAAATTGTCCTTTCATGTAGGAAGGGGCTGTGCTACAAGTACATTCCAAATATAAAAATATGTTTAATCAGGGGCAACAGGGAGGCAGGAAAATATTAGACATATAGGCAAAGAGCTAGTGCCAAGTTATGAGTGCTACTATTGCTATGCATTTGTGTGCAGTATTGATAGGAAAAAAATGACAAGGGGATGGAAGCAAAATTGAATCTTAAAAGGAGAACTGCAATTATGTGACACAACACCTGCTTTTAAAAAGTATTGGGTCTTTCAGAGAGTAAGTCACAGAAAATTAAACAATAACAAAAAGAAAACAAGGAAAATTCTTAAGAAATAATGTTCAAATCATAGTTAAAAAATATATATTTTTTCAAGTAACAAGAAAAACAAGCATCAAAGAAGAAAATTATTTCTCCTTTAGTGCTAGTAAAATGGAAGTATTGGATGACTGAAAATTATTGAGTAAATATTATATTTATCAATCAAATTATGTTTCATTGAATAATTGAAGAATTGCCTATTTGATCACAATTCAGAAAGAAGATGGATTTTAAATCTGATTGAACCAAATTAGAATCCTGACCCTGCCTTTTGGTAGCTGAGTAATTTGGGGCAAGTAATTCAACCTAAATAAACCTCATTTTTAAAAAAAATCTGGGATGGGAAATTTGAATTCCAGACTAGGTTCTGCTTGAAACTTTATGTAAAATTGAACAAGTTCTTTTGCTTCTGTGAGCCTTTTTCTCTGATGTGTAAAAATGAGGGAGTTAGTCTCTAGGTGGCGATCTCCATGAATGTATTTGTAGCTCTGACATTCCTGGGCTCTGTGTTCCATTTAGTGCTGATATTTAACTACATTTCTACAGCTAAGGCCTTTATTTTCAAGCTTCTTCTGAAGCTACGGTTTAGATTAGATTCAAAAGTCAGATCCTGAAAATAACATAAGAAGGCAGCTAGTAAGGATTTCAGCTCCTTCTCATGCAGTGCTATATCATTTAGAATAGCGGTCCCCAACCTTTTTGGTGCCAGGGACTGGTGCTTCTGTAGAATCTAATGTCTGATGATCTGAGGTGGAGCTGAGGCATTGATGCCAGCGCTGGGGAGTGGCTGCAAATACAGATGAAGCTTCACTCGCTCACCCTCTGCTCCCCTGCTGTGTTGCCATGTTCCTACCAGACCACAGATGGATACCGGTCCTACCAGTCTGTGGCCCCGGGGTATGAAATTTATCTGTCTTTAGGATCTGAGTGTTAACAGTCTAGTAACACAACATCCCCAGTTCAGTAGCTTGTACTAATCTCTAGTTAATGAAAGGACTTTGTGGTTCTGCTTCTTTTCCTTCATTACTTTTCCAAAGTAATGAAGCATGTCCTTTGTGCCAGGCATTGTACAAGGCTCATTAAAGAAAGGTTTAATAAAAGTAACATTCCCTGTTATTCATTATGGGAAATAAATAAATATATAAAGAAGAAAATAAATGTCGCCTACTATCACAATGTCTAGAAGTAATCAAAACTTTATTTTGGTGGATTTTTTTTTCCCTCAGTATTTGTGTATGTGTGTTTATTTTATTTTTAACAAACTTTAGATATCGATATGGTTTGTCACATACTTTTTTAATTTAAAATAATTCTGCTGGCATTTTTATATCCATAAAGATTCTTCTATAGTATAATCTTTAATAGACACATTACATTTGATCACATATCTATATTGAGTCATTGCAGAATAGAACAATGGCTAACTATATGGACTACAGAGTGAAACTATGTGGGTGGAAAACACAGTTTCACCTCCTACTAGCTATGTGTTCTTAGGCAATTTATTTAGCTTCTCTAAGCCTCAATTTCCTTATCTATTTAATGGATGCAGTAATAGTATGGACTTCATAGACTACTATGATGATTCAATGTTAATCTTTATAAAGCATCTGGAGAGTAAGCAGTCAATAAATATTTACCATCATTATCAACTTTTATTTTGTCTATTCTGATATTTATTTTAAATAGGTAAGTTTAGTTCATTTGTATTTCTTGTGGGTTTGAAAATATTTAGACTTATTCTATCATTTTTTTGTTTATTGACCATCTTTTTTCTTTCTATCTTATCCATCCATTTCTATCTCCTATTGTACTGAAAATATTTCTATATTTGCATTTTAATTTTTCCTCTGCTGGTTTTGAAACCTCTGATTTCTATTCCTTTATTGGTTATCTTTTTGACATACATAATAACCTACAAATTACTCTAAGAAATTTAAAATTAAGTATCATGCTCTCAAATATTCAAGGATCCTAGTGTACTTTAACTTACTGAACACTCCAATCTCCCAACTTGTTACCTTCATTTGAACATAAAACGTAATTTTTATTTAAAATCAATGGCTGATTAAATTTACAATATATTTTATTAATTTGTGTGTTCATCATTGATCCATATACTTACTTGTTCCTCTCAGTTCACTCTTCTTGCTGTACCTTCTTTAATTATTTTTGTAATGGTCTTGATTGTTAAATTATCTTAATATTTGTATGCCTGTACTCTTACTTTTGCAAGTTTATAATTTAGCCAGGTATAAACTTTTAGGTTAGCAGTTATTTTCTCTTGACACTGTGAACATATGTTCTGTTGTCTTTTGGTCTCTATTATTGCTGAGGAGAATCTGCTTATTTTAATTATTTTACTATAGTTAATCAGTCTTTTTTTTTCTCGTAGTCTTAAGATTTTCTCTTTATCTCTGATGATTGTCAATTTTACTGCCATATGTCTGAGTGTATACTTTATTTATTTACCTTAGTCAGTTCTTTAAAACTTTTTTCTATCAGAAGATACTTATTTTGTAAAATAGTTTTTTATTTGAGTTTTTCCAGTGTTTCCATATGTCAGAATTTTGTAAGAGATACTTTGAATTTAGGTAAATATCCTGTATTTCACCCACTTCTATTCACTAATTTTAGCATTCTTTAATCATTCTTACTTGAAACAATTATTGCCAAGGATATTACCAGTTAATGATTTTCTAATTATTACTGAGAAAGTTGCCAGTTAGTGATTTTCTATTTTCTTCATTTCTTCAACACTTACTGACATTTTCCTATAAGGCAGAGCTTTATTTTCTCCCTCATTTATTTATTTGTTTATTAATTTATTTTTAGCAGTATTAATTCATGAAAAATAATTCCTGTATGAATTTTGAGGTTGCCCCCATTACCTGTTGGGCTTCCTTTCAGTCCATAATCAGATTTTATAACACTGTTTTATTTCTTCATATCCATTGTGGAGCCAGCATTCAGGTTGATTCAATTATTGGCAATGAGGTAATCTTTGTAGATTACCTCATGTTTATTTCATTTCTGGTTCACAGAGGTTTTATATTGTTTCAGATCTCAGCTCTACCTTTTGTTTTTCTCCCTTCATATAGTAACTATCATTGCTGGAACAGAAGGAGTGTGATGTAAATATAAATTAGGTCATCTTGACAGAAAACAAAATCAAAAGTATTGTCTTTCCCTTATTTTAGGACATGTAGGTTATTTTACTATATAAGTAAAGTTACTTGGTCAATGGATGACTCTATTTTCAAAGCCTTTGATAGATATTTCCTAGTTACTTTCCAGAATTTTTGTACCAATTTATATTTAATCCTGCTTTGAAGACTTGTACATCTTCCTCAAACCTTTGCTAAAACTGCTTTGAATTACGTGTTTTTGTTTTTTTTTGTAGGCTTGGTAGGTAAAGAGTGTAATTTGGGTATTTCATTAAACACCTGAGTGTACGTTAATAAGCATTTTGTTTTTCTCTTGACACTTGTTCTCTTCTCTCAGCAGAGTTATTCACAGCTTTTATTTGAGTTCTGTAGCCAGTTTTTCAATGTCTTGTCTTCTCAAGTAGGCAGTCTTCCACTTAAGGACAGTGGCCCTGTTTTATTAAACAGTGATCCTCTTATGTTTGGCAAAGAGTAGGTGGTCAATATATATTAGTTGAATTGATAAATTCACAAATTTGAATGAGGAAATAATTCTTAGGTTTTAAGTTCAGATTAGTTCTCATTCATTAACATTTTTTTTTTTCGATCATCCCATGGTTCTCTCTATTTTCCTTTATTCTAATCACTGGTGGAATAAGATTTGAATTCTGTTATAAGGCTAACTTAGTTTTCTATATGTCCCATCCTTGTTATTGTTAATGATGATGATGATATTTTTTTCTTTCTTGACTTCTTTTAGATGAACTGAATATTAGAATTCCATTTTATCTCCACTATTAGCTTTATGTTTTAGTGGTTGCCCTAAGTATTACAATATACATCCTTAATTTTTCGCACAGATTACTTAGTATTTTGCCACTTCACATGTAAGAACATTACAACAGTATACTTCTGTTTATCTCTGCCTATTCTTTGTGCCATCATTGTCATACATTTTACTTCTATACATACTATAAATCCCAATATACATTTTTATTACTTTGTTTGTAAAAAATTTGAAGATATTAAGACATGAAGCAAAAATTATCTACATATTATTTCTTGTACTCTTCATTTCCTAGTGTAGATCTGAAGATCTATTTTCTATCATCTTTTTCAGCTCTAAGAACTTCCTTTTATATGTCTTGTATTAAGTTATATTGGTGATGAACACTCGAATTTTCTTATGGGGAAACATCTTTATTATGCTTCCATTTTTTAAAGAATATTTTGGCTGGATCTAGAAGAGCAAAAATGGGAAGGATTTTTTCTTTTCCTTTCAATACTTTAAAGATATCTCTCCATTGTATTCTGGATTACCTTGTTCCTAATATGAAGTCATCAATCATTTTTATTATTGTTCTCCAGTATATATTACATCTGTTTTACTGACTGATTTAAAATTTTTTGTTCATCTTTGATTTTTATTAATTTGACTATGATGTGCCTTCATTGTGTTTATACTTTGTGGGATTTGTTGAGATTTTTGAATCTCCGTGTTTATATTTTTTAACATGTTTAAAAATATTTTAGTCACTATTTCTTTAAATATTTTCTACACCAATCTTTCTTTACTCTTCTTTCGAAACTTCAGTTACATATGTATTAGACCATGAATTATTTTTCTGTAGGGTTTTTAAAATGTCCATGCTTTAATTTCTCTCTATGGATCATTTTTATTGCCTCATCCTCAATTTACTGATATTATCCAATGGGCTTGTTAAGCCCATAGACACACATAGACACACACACACGCACGCACACACACACAATATTAAAATTTTAGGTCTCGAATTTGTTTTTTTTTTTATACTTTTCTTTCTCTATCAATATTCTCCCATCTGTTCACTCTTTTAAAGGGTGTTCAGCTTTTCTTTGAAATTCTTAAACATATAATAACTATTTTAAAAATTTTCTTAGTTAATTCTAATATTTTTTACATATTTGGATCTGTGTTGATTTGACTTTCCCCCCCCTTGGTTATAGGTCACATTTTTCTGCTTCTTTGCATAACTAGTATATTTTGATTGCATACTGAGTACTATGGATTTTGCGAGTTTGTATTTTGTTGTCCTTTAAATACTATTAATTTTTGTTCAATACTGTTAATTTACTGACAGATGAATATAATACTTTCAAGATTTGTTTTTAAAGCTTTGCTATAGCAGGTCTAGAGTAGCTCTATTCCTAAGGCATGGCTTTTCCAGTTCCTCAATTTGAATTCCTAGAGTGTTGAGTATTTTCTCTCCTTTCTGGCTGGTCAGATGTCATCTCTCTAAGCACTGTGCAAACTCTGGAGTCTTTATTCAGCTTACAAGTCCGTAGGAGTTATTTCATGCCAGGGTTTGAAGACTTTTTCTCCTGTTTGAGAAGTATTTTATTAAGCCAAAGATTTAAGGGAAACTTTATGCAAGTTTCCAGAGCAATTTTTGTGAGATTTCTCCTCTTGGTACCCATCTCTGCAAATTTCAGCTCCTTTAGCAGTTCTGAGTTCTGATCTTAAACATTTTTAGCTTAGAGAGTCCACGATTATTTATTTGGCCTCTACTGGCTTCCTCAGTGCAGGAAGTAACTCCCAGCAGAAAGTCAGAGAAATTGTGTGGCTCACCTTATATGTTTCTGTTTTCTCAGGGAATCACAGTTCTGCATTGCCTGTTGTCCAGAATCTGAAATATTGCTTCATATATTTTTTATCCAGTTTATGATAGTTCATCTTATCTAGTACCAGGTACTCTATTAAAGCTGGAAGCAGAAGTCTTTGTCATTGTAAACCTTTAAAAAGTCTGGTTAATTACTAAGTCTGGTGTATAAAAAAACAAGAAAGATTTCTATGAACTAATATAGTGTTACTTCCAGAATACATTGTTAAGGTGAAAAAAGCAAAGTGCCAAAGAGTACCTATAATATTCTATCTTTCATGTAAGAAAGGAGAAATAAAAGCACACATATGTATTTATTTGCATGAGAATCAGAATAAGGTAAGTCAGACATTCATGATATTGGTTATTTACAGAGGATGATTATGTTGGAATAAAAGGAATAGGAGGGGTGTAATTCTCTGAATATATCTTTTTTTTTTTATAGTTAGCAAGGCTGGGGCAAAGAAAGAAAGTACAAGATGCGCCTAAAACATCTCCCTTTGCCAGCAAGTAAGAAAGTGCTCAAACTTTAATGGAGGCATTTCAAAAGGACATGGGTCAACTTGAAGAGAATCCTAATGGCCAAATTTGGGACAATTTGAACAGCAAAATAAATAAATATCATCACAGATCATTACCCATACTATAAAATTAAAACTTAGGAAAAAATATGTGAAATAAAGAATAAACAAACGAAGAAGAAGAGAAATTTCTTCTTCTTCCATACAGAAGAATGCCAACTAACAAACAAATTAGAAAACCACTACTGGCAACCCCCATAGTAATAATTAACAAAAAAGAATGATCAATAAATGCTAAAACTAGTGAGTGCAAGTGGGTGAAACACAAGATTTCATCTAAACTCAATTATTTTCTACTAGATTCTTATTAATTAAAGAAATAATATAAAACAGTAAATAAATAAGGTTAATATGTTTGTGTGACCTTAACTTTTTAAATATTTCTCCCTTTTGATTCCTCTGCTAATTTATGATTATGTCTCCCCTCAACCCTTTATTTGTTTCCTATTTCCCATGAGATATCAAAATTATTTGGCTTAATGTCTAAGACTCTCCTAAATTGGCTTCTGCTTATTACCTTTTCTATTTTACTTTTTAAAACTGTTTGCCTTATGGTTGAGCAACACTAGATAAATGCAGTTCTCCAACTACCTCATTCTAATGTATTGTCATATTGCTCTGCAAATGCCTTGACTTGTTTTCCATGGCATTTTTTTTTTGTATGTTTCTTCATACTTGACCGAAATCATCAGTTGATATAATTGTCTCACCTATTACACTCTAAGTTCCTTAAAGTTGTGGCAGAGTAAGCATTATTTAAATGTTTATTGAACTGAACCTCTTTTGAATTTCCAGAGCATTTTATCTGTACTTTTTGACACTCATAGCCTTCTACCTGATTTTAGAGAGACTTTTATATGTATCTTATTTTTTTTTACATTAAATTTGTTGTTGCTGTTAATTACAGACCACATCTTGTTTGTACTTTCCCCACAACATCTACTTCAATGTCTTTCATGTAATAGAATTTGATAGATATTTGTTAAATCAATAAACAGGCTGAGGACCTTTCTTGAAAATTGCTACTCTCTTCTCTTGATTTCTTAGGTAGAGCCTAGTTTGTTTCTCTCTTCAGCTTTTAAAGGAATCCTAGGACCTTTATCTTCAGAATATATATAATAATGGAGTTTACTATTCTCTAGCAGAAGAAAATGGCTCAAATTCATCAGTTGTTTGTAATACTGCGCTAAAATCTATAAAGCAGCAGCATGTTGTTTCCTATGACATAAAAGAGTATTCAACCTCACACTTCTTTAGTTTGAAATGTTTCTTATGTCTGAAGAGGGTATTACAAAGTGAAGTAAAACTAGGTGCTTTATAAATATAAAGGTCAGAAAATATTAATAGGATTGCACTACTCTAGAGCTCAACTGGGTTATACCTCAGGCTAATCTGTGCCGTTCACATTCAAAGAGGATGGGAAGGAGCAGTGCTTTCCACTGGCCTGTAATCACAGAGCTTGTTTGACATAACTTTTTGGAGTTCATAAGGCTTTTAGTTCTTGACACAAATTTTGTGCATGATTTTCATCAGTACTAACATTCATTTTCAAATAAAAAAATTCCAGGTTTGAGCAAAATAGTATAAATAAATGAACAAACAAGTAAAACAAACAAAAACTAATAAAGCTTCAAAACAAGTACTTATTTATCTTACAGAAGAGTTTACAAATGAAAAAAACATTTACTATAAGATTCTTTAAAATAGAAAAGTTTTCTGATATATGTTCAGGCATATGAATGATATGAAGGTAGTAATACACTCATTGCCTTCAAAGAGCTTAAAATCTGCTTGAGTGAGACAAGCATAAATAATGCTAAGTTCATTTTTTCTTTTGTTTATATTTTAAATTGTTCTTGACATAGATCATTACATTATTAGGAATGTAAAGGAGAAATATACATCCTGAGAGCATCATAAGATGAAATGTCCCGTCTAGTTGGAGAAAGGGAAAGGATTAGCACAGGCTTAGTGGAGGAGGGGCCATGTGTGTAGTTCTTAAAAAATTGGGTAGTGGCAGAAATAGAGTACCACGGAGTAGAAGTGTGTTCTGTAGAGAAAATGAATCAATTTAGATTGAATAGACATGAGATATCAATGTGATTTTTAGAGGAAATATAAGAGGCAATTGAAAATGTGAGACTAGATAATGGAGAAAAGATTATCTAGATATGAGTCACCTGGGAGTGAGGATTTAGAGAACAGATAGAAGAAAGGAATTTTGGAGTAATAGTTGAGCTCAGGTGCTAAAAAGAGGAAAAGGAAATGAAAGAGAAGGAGCAATCAATCATTCTAGAGATAGGGTGTCAATTAGGAGGGAGATGTGTTTCTGAATATAGAGATAACAGTTTCTAGAAGGAGGAAGTAGTTAATGGTATTAAATGCCAGAAAAAGTGAAAGACAATGACTGTAGAAAGTCAGAGAAAGTGGAAGACAATGAAGACTAGGAGGGCCTTGGTGAGTTTAAGAGTGCAGGATTTGGGGAAGAAATGGCAGCATTCACGGATATAAGTGAGTTGTAAACTGGCTGCCCTTATGTAGACTCCAGCCTAAGTTTATATTTCATTTGATTCATTTGTGTTAGCTCATATGGTATTTAAAAAATAAATAAATAAACTTTTTATCAACATTTAAAAATCAAGTTATTTCACATAAAAGTTCAGACTTCAAAGTTCTCTTGAAAATTCTAAATATGTGGCGACTCTGGGTCTGGGTTTCCTCATTGCTAACGAAAATGCTAGAAATGACTAGAGACTGCACCTATTAGACGGGGCAGGAGCTCTCCATTTTGCCAAGGACTATCCATCTCTTTCTAATTAAACGTTTTTTTTACACCTAGTTCACTTTACTTATTTTAAGCACCTGAAATCATTTGACACTTTGACATCTAGATCAGTGGTTTTCAAATTAGGATGTGTCAAAATCACATAAGAAACACAGGTTGTAGGTCCTTACCACAACAGTTTCAGATTCAGTAGGTCAGGAGTGAGGCCCAAGAATTTGTCTTTCCAGTGAGTCTGCAGGTGATGCTAATGCTGTTAGTCTGGGGACCACCATTTGAAAGGTTTAAGGATAAGTGAGTGGTAAGGTAGTAATACAGGAGTTACTGTAGTGGTTAGGTGCATAGACTTTGTATTGAGACAGAACTAGGTTCTGTTTTTTCACCCATAAAATGCGGATGATAGTGCTGACTACACAGTTTTCTGTTTTAATCTAAATGAGATAAATGAATATAAAATATCTATCATTATCCTCAAAGCACCTAGCTTTATGTAACCTTTCATTAAATGATTCTATTGTATCATTACTATTAAAACTATTATGTATTTCAAAAATATTGATTTTTAGGGAGAAGGTCAGAGTTAGATTGCTAATTTGGAAGAAAGAGTAATCAAGGGTATTTATTTATTCATTTACTGAAGATTGAGGGATAGAAGTATAGAAGAAAATTACTACTTCCATGAAAACCAAATTGATGAGAAGTTAGTTACCAGTGGAAGGAGTAATGGTGGGGAAATAAGTTAAGGTATTAAGATTCAGGAAGCATATTGGCCAAAGCTGTGAGAACAACCTTGACTTCTGCCCCCTAAATGGAAGAAACACATTCATTTTCAGTTCTGCATAGCTGGAACTGAGAACAAACAGCACCCACATCATCGGTTTCAGTTTAGCAAAACCATTAGTGAAGTGGGCCCGGATATTTAGTGAAATCTCTATGAATTGAGGACCCCATTGAGCCAGGGGCTTTGCTTTAGGGGATTTTGGATGGAGGCTGCCTCTCTTTGCTAGAAGCTCCAATCACACTCTCTCACTCATAAAAACTTGTAGCTCAGAGAAATCATTTATGTTGTGGGGCTACAAAGGTAGGCAGTGTGCCACAGCTTGCTAAGGGCTTCCAACATAGCTTATTGATTTGCACCTCACTTTAAGAATGCTGTTTTGTGCATTAACTGATAATAAAGACTGAGTAAAATGCCCAAGTAAGAGCACACTCTCTTCTATATTTAGAATCCAATATGGTGCTGGGCTTACTTTTTGATGGTTTAGACTAAAAAGACAGCAGTTTTTCCTTGACTGCTAAGAGGGAATTTGCCCAGATTGCCCCTCAATTCTGTCAGTTTATTACCCACTCAAGCTGGCTGAGGCTTCTGATTTGCCAACCAATAGGACATCATCAATATAGTAACAACTTAGAATGTCAGAAAGAAAAGCCACTTATGCTAAGTCTTTACGGCAGATGTGGTGGGATTTGGGTATTGAGGAAGTACTGTAAAATTAGTGGAGTCTTTACCATATGAATAGAAATTGGTCTTGGACCTTGAGTGCCAGTGGAATAGAAGAAAGATACTGGGAAGATAACATACCAGGTGCCATCAGTCAGTGCAATAGATTTAGTTAGTTACAGTGTTTGGAATAGCTGAGGCTAAAGGATCTAAAAAACCATGACTTTGTCAGCATTCTATCCTTGTCACAATAACTGTCAAGAACTATGAAGGGGCTAAGATTTCACCCTGCTACAGTTTCATGGATGCTGTCAGAAGACTCCTAGGACAAAGACAAATGACTTTATTATTCGCAACAAAAGCAGTAGCCAGACTGCATTTTCTTGAACCAGTTCCTCAAGCCCTAATTCCTAGTGAGCAATGAAAAGATGGCCAAGTGATATTCATGCAGTGGAGAGTAACCATTTAGGAAACACAAATCTTTACAATGGGCAGTAGAAAACCTATTATTTCTATCATCCAAAGCTATAGTTATACAAAGATCCTTGAAAAGATATTCCAGAACAGAATCACACAGTACCTCTGCTTGTTCTGTGAGCTCCAACAGGTACCGTATAGTGGAGATTCTTGCAAGCATGGGAACTTACATAAGATGCAATCAATCCTTCTATCTTTATCTTCCCATTAACTATGTTCAGCTTTTACCAGATCATCAATTTGTTTGAATAATCCAAGTTCAAGACTCCCTGGTGAAAAGCTTTGAAATTTATAAACTTGGTTTTGAATAACTGTCTGATTTTATGTTTCTCTTTGGGAGCAATATAAAAATGGGTTAAATAGTATATTCATATCTAAAACTAACATAGGCAGTATCTGATAATATTTATTTAAGTCTTAGACATTTTAATGTGAATGTTAAAAGTTTAAAAAACATTTAATTCACATTGCAGAAAACAAGTATTGATTTTTAATTTTTTTTTTAGGTTGCAGGTTGCAGTGGGCCAAAGGAAAACGCTTCATGTATTGAACAGAATAAAGACCATCAGTGTTTTGAAAATGAAATGGACAAGAAGACCAGTGTAAGTGTTAGAGTGTTTTCTTTACTTCTGTGTTTAAGGGGCAAGATGTGTCTTGTTCTCTGTGGGATGTAATTTAATTTCTGGCTTTGGTCTGGTCAGTATACTGAGTTCTCCTGCTACTGAGCTGATCGTGACCATGTATCATTTTGATTATTTGTATGTTTTCATTTTGAAATTTTTGTTTTCTGTGTTTTGTTGTATATTCCTAAGTTGCTTGTGATCACATAACCATTTTATAAACTTCTGCGCTTTTATTCTCTTATCTGGTTCAGGTCTTTCAGAAAAATTCTCGCACTATGCTGTTGTAGTGATTTTCAGGTGCTATTTGTTTGTTTGTTTTTCAATAGCTTCCCCAAAGCAATCTGAAAACTACTTCAGTCATAGATTTTCTTTTTATTGTAATCTTGTATATTTATCAAGATAAAGAATCAAAATTAATGACCTGCAGGGCAATGTTAAAGAGGTCAGTTATAGTGCTTTAAATGATGAAACCAAGAGCTTGTGTCTAAGGAAAGTATACGTATTTCCAACTATAAGTATTTTACTAATTGGCAACCTCAAATTTAATTTATTTCTGATCAGTTGTCAGAAGGTGATCCTCCTTTGCTATAGCTAGATGATATAACTCGGGGTTCCATTATCTATTTTATTCATAAAGTCAATGAAAATGAATTGCAAATTGTTTTTTTGAACATGGAATATGTGTTTAAAGCACATATAAAACTCTTTTGAGAGTTTATTTCATAGGAATTGGATTTATTGAGGCGTCTTGAAATATACCTTCTATGATGTTTCTTCTTGTCTTTCTTCTAAATCTGTTAGGAAGCAGAGAAAGCCTTCATTATGGTTCCATAGGCCTTCAAATTGCTTTCAATATACAGAGATATGTCTACTGAAATTCAATGAGTGGTAAATATATATCAATTAAAAAACAGTTCCACTTACAAGTTGGACTGATTTTTCTATCATTGCCAATTCATTGAGTCTCCTAGTGTTGACTTGGCCTTGGGATTTGTACAAAGTTCTGAGTCAACGCCAATTATGAATTTTGATCATTACTGTGAGGAATTTAGTTAAAATAAAAAAGATCATATGAAAAAATATCAAAAAATATTGTATGATAAATTTTCCTTCTCTTTACAAGGAAATCATGGAATTTAGAGCCAAATTTAACAATTGACGTTTATAGAATACCTTTATAGTTTATAGAATATCTTTATAGAAGACCATTATCTGCTCTGCTGAAAAATATTTTTGTTTTACATAGAAAGTGTTATTTTAATTTTTGAGGCTGTTATATTATGTTAGATGCGCTTCCAGGAAGGGAAGTCATCCAATTTGGCAGTGGTATTGTTTTTCTCTGAAAGGGCAGCGGGAGGGTAGACATCCATACTGAACTCATAATACTTAGAAAACAAAAATTTTGACTTCCTGGCTGTCGAAGAGAATATTTTTATGTTTCTTCCTGAAAATGAAGTCATCAGGCCTTAGTAAGATAAAAACGTGCCAACTTTTCTTGCAGCTAAATTAAATAAGTGCTGGCAAATAAATATTTTAGGAAACTTTTGTGTTTTTATCGTGGGAAAACATTGCTAGCCTATGCAATTTAAACTCTAAAAACTTCAGTTTCTTTATCTTATAGGGTAGTTATGAGATTTTAATGAGATCCTGAATATGTGCATGTTCAGTACTACCTGGCCAATAGTAGATTTTCATTCTATTGAAATGAATTGCAAGTCTTACATTTATTTTATTGGTAGACTCAATTACATATAGATATTATGGTTTCCTTGAATCCATGTCTATATTACATAACTAAGAGTCTATAATATTCTTTTGCCTGGAAACCACTTGGTCAAGGTGAGGCTCTTACCTTGGTGATTTCTACTTGTCACTGTTCAAGATAAGTTCTGGTTGAATGAAAATATACATTTGTGATATTTCTTAATTATTTAAAGACAAATTTGGTTATATGCCAAACAAAAGAATAGTCATGATTATTGTGTGAATATAACATGTTATCTCAATTTTTTAGTTCATAGACCATTCTTTAAGGGCTTGACAGTAAACTCCAATTTGGAAATCATGATTATATAGATCTATTAAATATAACACTGGACTTTGATGTCTTCATCTTCAGAATTAAGGTATTAGGTCAGATTATTCAGAAGGATTCTTCCAAATCTTAAGTCTAATTATTCTATGACAGTAATTGTACACAATAAAGTACGTTAGCTAGCAGTAGAAATAGGGCATGAGCCCCATACAGATTTAGACTTATGTGATATATTTCGAGAACAATACATAGGAACAGCTTCATTAAGCCACATTAGTTTGAGAAAATTTCAGCAACCTAATTCGTAAGTCCGTGGTTCTTGAGGTGTGGTTCCCAGAGTGGCAGCATTAGCAGCATTAGCATCCTCTAGAGATTTGTTAGAAAAGTAAGTTCCTGGGCTCCACCCTAGACCAACTAAATGAGACATGCTGGGGGTGGGACCTAGACATCTGTGTTGTAATAAGCCTTCCAAGTGATTCTTACATTCGCTACAATTGGATGACCACTGCCATAAGTAGTAAACCTCTGGGCTTCCTCTGGGGAGTTTACTCACCATTTTTCCTTTCACATGCTTTAAATCAATCAGTTTAGGGAAGGCCCAGAAAACGATCTGAGGCTTTATATGACAATTAAGAGAGAAGATATTGTAAAATATGTACTCTTTAGGTTTCTTTTTTTGTTTCGTTTTTACCATTTGTTCAGTGATCTGCACAAAAAACTCTGGGGGCTGATTTTCTTACATCATTCAGAAACATGTGTTAGTATGTGTTAGTGTCCTGTATTACTCTCTACTCTTGCTCAGTTGCCCACTTTTAACTATAGCTTAATTCAGAGCTATCTTCTGGAAGCTGTTAAGCCATGTGGGAGAAGTCTTCCCAAGGGCATTGATCTATAGAAATCAGAATCAGAAATAACTTTCAATTGCATTCCTAATCTATGTCCAGCAGGGAAAATTTCCCTGCTTGTTTTTTAGCCTAATTTTAATATGTCTGGAGATATTTTTCCCATCATTGAGACATAGACAAACTGATGTATGCTCCTTACAAAGCAGTGTTTTCAACTGATGACTTCATCTTGCTCTGGTTTCAGGGTTTAAGTGAATCATTGTGTTATCACTTGTCATGTAATGTGGAAAACACTGAAATTATAAAGAGCAATACAATTTGCAAAAATATTTATAGGCCTTTCTCAGAACTGATAAAATTATGTAAATCTAGTGGGTAAATTGAAATTTAGAAAGTGAAAATAAAGACATCATTGAGAATTTTAGATCTTTATTGGTGAAGAAATATTTTATGTTTAATGTGGTTCTTTCATTTTTATTTTATTTCTATTATTTTCTTTGAACAATTTAAAATCATTGGAAGTATCTTTTAGAGGTATGTTCTGTGTTCAAATAAACCTAATAAACAAAAGGTAGAGTTGGGAGATTTGGTCTTTCAGAGTTCTCATGAGAAACAATGAGGGCTTTTAATCAGATCATAGAGAGAAGAAGAAACAAAGAAATGACAGGATTTGGTGACAAGTAGATTGAGAATTGGGTGATATCAGAACAAAAATAAAAATATTTAGGTTAACTAATAGATAAGTAGGGTGAATTCAATGATGGTATCTTAAGTTTGGGATAATAGTGGAACAGCTAAGGGGAAATATTATGAGGGGAGTTAAATATACTGATTGAGAACCAAGTTTGATATTAAAAGTCGGACAGCGATAGGTGGAAAGAGCAAAAGATCCACAGTCAAAGAGTAGAGTTTGTATCTTGGCTTTACCACTAATTAGTTACGTGACCTTGAACAGATTAAATTACCTCTATTTTTATTTGTGAACTATACAAATGCCTCTTAAAAAGATTTAAAAATTTTAGATTTTGATTTAGTTGTTTGGTATTTTAAATCTAATTTCTAAAGCAGAAAACAGATTCTAGCTAATCGTGCAAATGAGAACTGGTTGGTAAAGAGACTAAGTGGATACTATGGAAATACCACAATAGATGGGGCAGAAAGTTAGGTCTCCTAATGAGAATGGAGAGGTAACCAGGTGGAGAAAACCATAATAGGAAACATATCAGACTGGAAAGAGAGCATGACGTAGGGGCAAGTCATAATTGAAGCCAGAGAATTTGGGTTACTGTCTTTTTACTCTGGGTGTTCCTGGGCAAATCACTTGGCCTATCTGTGCCCCTCAGTTTCCTAATCTAAAGCTAAAGGCTTTGATTAGATAATTTATGGGCCTTTTTATGTTATAATATATTCATAACACTTTGATAGAATAGGGAAATTATTTATTTTAGAGAATCCCTACATTGCCCTTAATTTTTTTTTCAGACTGAAATGTATCTGTTAATGTACTCAAACACCTGCACTTTCTGATTAAGAGTAGTTTTTTAGCTCAGCTCTATTTCTCTATTTACTCTGCTTGATAATATTTATAAGGAACCTTCCTCAGTGCCACTCAGTCATGGAAAAGCTTTTTTATTTTTTTAAATGTTTATTTGTTTTAAGGAATGAGAGTAGAAGGATTCCCTTGCCTTTATATATGTACATTAATTGCTGTCCCTGGTTCTTATTTTAAAAGTGATGATTCTGAGTTAATCTTCCTGGAGTAGTAAATTAAAAAATACCACAGAATCAGAGGATTAAAAGTAATTGTAATGCTAATCAAGGCAATGCCTATCTTAAATCTCTTCTGTTGCTGACCTGTTAAAAGGGAATCTATCATCTGCTAGAAAGACTCTAGTTATAGGATATTTATCACCTCCCAAGGTAGCGCATTTCATCTGAGTGACTTTAAATATTATGTGATTATTCTTTTTATTAAACTCATGATATTAAAGCTACTTTAGCGTTTAGTATATTTTTTATTTTTCAATGTCTGTGAAAGTAAAGTGGCAAACTTCTAAGTTTTCGAATTAATGGGGGAATAATCCTTTTTCTTTTTTTTTTCTTTTTTAGCTGGAATACCATGGCTAACTCTAGCTAATTTGGTTTACTAATTTAAAACATAGAATGTAATTACTCTTCATTTCCATGTTGATGAAAATATTCTACTTCATCTTCGAGCATCTCGTAGTGCCTCAGGCTCAATGTTCTGTCTATTAAAGATCAATGACTGGACTTTTGTACTAGCATTTCAAGAAATCAGATTTTTGTGTTACCAACTCTGACATAGTCATAAAATTATTTTTAATTAGTCTATTCGAATAGAAATTTATTTATTAGCAGTCTCTAAAGCAGCACAAGTACTACAGAAATGAGACTCTGGTCATTTGATATATCTATATTTAGGAACCTGGTTTTTACATATGTTTGAAAGCAGTGACGTCAGAGAGTTTACTGCCTATGTTTTTTCTCCTAGGAGTTTTATGGTTTCAGATCTTAAGTAAATAAAGTAAAAAAGAAAAGAAAAGAAAACAGTGAAGTATATACTCTGTTATCAGATATGGAACACTTAGAACCAAACACTTGAAGTTTATGGTATTTACTACCTGGATCAATGAGTTCAATGATTTTGAAAATGTGTTGGATCACCATTATAACAAAGATGGGGTGGGACATGGGGTTCGATGATCAAGGTTCACATCCTGGTTCATCTACTCAGTCAGTGGAACACCCAACATGCACTGGTTTACTATTTCAGTGGCTATATAAATTTGGGCAAGTCAAACTTTTCTGAGCCTCAGTTTCATCACCTCTAAAATTATATTTACTTCACTGACCATGAACACTTAATGATAATATGTACGTGAATGTACCTAATCCCATCCTGCTCAATAAAAAGTTAATGCTGAATCTCAAAACGATCTTTTATTTCATATATTTGTAAATACTGTGATTAGTGACACTCACATCTTTAGAAACCAAGCTATATTAAAAGCAATAGATTGCACATCTTTAGAAACCAAGCTATATTAAAAGCAATAGATTTGGACCCTAACCCTATTTTCCTTTTTAATAAAAGAAACAGTTTTGTTGAGATATACCTTATTCAATTATTCAAAAATGTCATATATACCTTCTTCTGTATGCTGGACAATATCCTAAACACTGGTGATAGAGATATTGACAAAACAGATAAGCTTCTGGCTCTTAATACATTTCAAATAGAGGATATAATAAAATATGAGCAAAAAGATAATTTCAGATTGTGATAATTACTATGAAGGAAATAAACAGGATTATGTAATGGAGAATGATGGAAGGAAATCTAATTTAATTAAGGAGATCAGTGGGGGAAGGACTTACTGAAGTAGTGACATCTAAGCAGAGACCTGAATATTGAGAAGGGGCCAGCTATGTGAAGATCCATAGGAAAGCTTCTGGCAGTGGGAACAACAAATTCAATGCCCTGAGGAAGAATGAGAGTAAAATATTGTATTTGTGGAACAGATAGCAGGCCAGTGTGATGGACTGTAGAAAGGTGGAGTGTGGGAAGGGGATTAAGCAATACTACCAAGTTTATTTATGTTAACTTGAGAGCAAAATTATGTTTCAGACCACATAGCCTTTTAGATTTATGGCCTGTGTACAACTATTTGGACTCTATTAAACTCATAGCATTGTATAATAGTAGGAAAAATTGAACCTCATAGGACGTGTACTTGATGTTCAGCAAAGTTTATATAAACTTTGATTTGTTAGGGAAACAACTTTTATCAAATGTTTTCATTATTTATACTTTACCATTTATAATTATCTAAAACTCAAAGGTTATTTAGATTTTGATGATTATAAGGGTGGGGGTAATTACATGATTATCAATTAGCTATGTTCCAATTCATTCATGTAAGCAAAACTGGCATGCAATTCCTTTCTATACAATTAAAAATCATTGTGAGAAAGTAGGTGAAAAGTGAACATTTATTGATTTCTGTTCCAATTTTTGATTCACTCAAAATTTTTCTTACTTTTGTGTTTCTCTTATGAAGAAACACACACATTTAACATGCAAAGAATATATAAACTGCCTTTTATGATTTTTTAAAAATCAGAATCAAGTACTATCCAGATATTTTTGCATCATGGAAACTTTCTGGAAAAGTCAGACCTTTTCTAGTTGATCCTAATTTTTTATTTGCCTCTGGAGAGTTTGGAAATCAGGGCAGGCATTCTGCCATGACCTGCCTGCAGTCTATTTATTTTACTAAGCTAACAAGCTTTGCAGATGTCATTCGTGCGCCTGCTGTCCTGGGTGTATGGGGAACAGACAAATGAGGATGGGAGTCTACGTGGGTGGATTTCTTCAGTTATTTCCTTTGAATCTGATCTCTCTAATGTGGGGCCATTCCTTCTAGGTTGCTCCCAAGGTCCTTATGAGCTTTGAAGACCTCAGTGTGGGAGCCCAGAGATGTGCCTATCTTTACAGTGGGATCTCAAGTTGTTTGTAATTAGCTCACATGGAGTCCAGGCTACCTTTGGCTAAAGAATGTCTTTTGGATCTGTCTCTGCCACACTCTGAGTTGGACCCATGCAGGCAGGAACTGCCTCAGGGTTTGAGGTATGATGAGATGGAAAGCACTTTGCAGTCTGGGTCGGAGTCACCTAGCTGCAGTATCATCTAGGGAAAATCATATAATCTCAGGGAGCTTCAGTTTCTTACCGATAAAATGGCGGTTATATTTCCTTCCTGAAGAGTCTTATGACCATCAGAGAGAGTATGTTTTAAGTATCTACCACAGTACTTCGGATAATAGCCACTTGATAAATTATTGCTATTATTAATAACAATGCTTGTATTTATTACTGTTTTTCTATCTAAAGGGCAAATGCCTAGTTTCAGCAGCATGCTGTGATCATTGCAGCATTTAACTGGAAATTGTCCTTTCCATTGTAGATCAGGTTGTTCCAAAGTAACCTTCTTGCATTTGATTGGCTTTGCCAGTGCAAATATTTTCAGGTACATGCACCAATCTATTTCTTTCTTAAATATATACAATATATATTCTTTCTTAGATATATTTATGTATATACTTTTTATATACGTGAAAATATATAATGGTCACTGTATACAAATATGGTTCTCATAGGGACAAAAGATGCACATCACAGGTTTTTAAAAACAAATTTCTATCAAGAAAAATAAATGACATAACTGGAACTCTGATTATTCTTTCATTCCAAAAATATGCATTTTGTACCTCTTAAGTGCAGGTACCATGCTAGATACCAGAGATATACATTATATCTGCCCTCATGGGACTAAGATTTTAGGATGATATATTTCACTATAGAGATTTTTTTTCCCATTGGAAAGAAAAGTAATTCATTTATTTGGTTAAGGTACAGTTTAGTACAAGTAATTAACAATGGTAATTTTCTGATATCAGACTTCCAGTGGTTGATTTCACTAAGAGTCACTGTTCCTGGCTTGATGTCATTAACCTTAAGGAATAGTTAGTATGCAGTTTGCAGACTGGCTTTATATCTTGCCAAACACTTGTGAAATCACAAGCTCAATTGAGCTCTATGCCTATAAAAAATGCTTCAAGCAAATGCCTTGTTAATTTTAAAAATAAAAGAATGCTTCCCTTGAGGTGAAAGAGTGGATTATCTTCTATCATCTTTATATCTGAGGAAAATCAATGGGAAGCATGGTATGCACAAAGTGGAAAACTACATCCTAAGTGGAACTACACTTTAAAATGTTAGCTATTTATTTTTATCTAAATATACAAACATTATCCAATTCATCACATGTGGTAAATACAACCTAATGATTATAGGACATGTATATTATACATGCTTTTATAGCACATTTGCACTTAATATTATATGAATGATTTCTTTTTTTTTTTTTTTTTTTTTTGTCTCCAGAGATTTTGATGTTCAGTTTATGAAAGGCCTGCTCTAAAGTACTTTTATTTAATGAAAATCCTTTGGATATGTTCATGTAAATTGGTCATAGAAGACGAAAGATATTATTGATTCACTTCTTTTCAAAATATAATTGAGTGCGTAGAATTCTTTCTTACAACTTCTAGCTAACTCCTATGGGTCCTTCTTAACTCAAGTTTCCTCTCTAGAGCCTACCATGACTATTCCGTTTTGTCCTACATGCCTCTATTTTGTGATTCTCAAACACCCCAAGTGCTTTCTCTGCAGTACTATAGTTGTTGATTCACTTGTGGGTGAGGATTCTGCTAGCTTGGGCTCATCCTTGTGTCCCCACATTAGTGCATTCTCAAGTAATGAGATACTAGACTAGGCAATGGGAATATAGAGTTAAAACTGCCTTTAAGGAGCTCACAGTCTAGTAGGTGATATAGACATTAATCAAAAAAGCATACAGTAACCTCTCAATAAACATGAGACTTAGGGAGTATATATGATATGCCAGGAGCTATGCTAGATGAGTTGTCTTTCATTTTTTCAGGTCTTTATTGTTTACAAAGTGCTTTCATTTGTGATCGGCCAGGGTCAGAAGACTAATCAGGCTCCCTCTGCCAGTTTGCCCAGATGTTAGCTTTTTCCACTCTAGGATATAGGAATGTAGTTCCAAAGATATAGTTCTGCCAAGGAAGCCTTATAAAATATCCATTTACTCTGCTACCCTGTTTACTTTCTCTCTCTTTCTAATCTCTGCTTGTCTCTATTCTGATTATGAATAACAAAGCCTTGGATTTGCAATAACTTACTAGGTATCTGTCCTTGGGAAGTCATTTAAATTTTCAAGTGGGTGAGACTATCACAAGTGCTTTGTCAGCTATGTGCTGTAGGAACATAAAGTCCACTTATTTTGAAGATGAATGTGACAATCAGCATTAACTGCATATTAGATGGTTTGGTTGTATCCAGGAAGCACTCTGATACATGGGAATGCTCAAAAACATGATGTTATCAATACTCTGAGAAAAGCTTAGAAGTATTGAATTAAATTATCATGAAGATATAATAAATAAGGAGGTGAATAGGCAAAGTGATGCTTCTTTGACTTTTACATATTACTCAACTATAAAACAGTTCTCTAGTTGCATGGATAAGATCATGGGTTTTATTTGTGTCACTTGACATTGAAAATTATCTGAAGTTTACTATATCTATAGGATAATAGTTCAGAGGAAATTATCTATAACTTTTGAACCACCTTTTCCCTTTTCTTTGGACACATATTTTATTTGCCATAAACTTTTAAAATTCTTAAATCTTTAGAAACAGAGCTCCCATTATAATAAATGATGGCGTCACACACAGCTATTTAGAAATCAGGAGGATATTGAGGTTAGAACCTGGATAATTTGTGAAAGGTAGAAGAGTTTTAAATGTCCATCCTTTAAAAAATTGTTTCTTATAGAAAATATTTTTTATGAAATTTAAGAGGGGTTGGGGGATAGGTGAGGAATGGTTCTACTGGTATCTTAGAGAGCTAACACTAGGTTTGGGACCCTAGACATTTCTCCTTGATGTTATCAATGGTCCACTTGATTATGTTTTCTTCCTAGAGCAAAGGATGCATTGATTTTCCATTTTTATTAGTCAAGCTTTCCATCCTGTCATTCACTTTCCCTCTCTCTCTCCACCCCCTCTTCTCTCTGCACCCTGTTTCTATCTGTTTTAGTCTGTCTCTATGTGTCTAAAATGATGAAAAAAAAAAAAGTATTATTATCCAGAGTGATACTTGTCAAGCTCCTCAAAGGCAGTGTATATAGCAATGTCATTGGGAGAAGGAAGGCTGTTGAGGGAAGGGGGCAGGTTAATCATTCTGCTGGTAGAATGCTGCAGAAGGGAACACAAAGCCCTGCCCACGTAATAAGTGCCTGCAAGCAGCCAGTGAGGAGGGAAAAGTTTGAAAAAGAACTCGTTTTTTGTCTCTCAGAATGTGGAACTTTTGTAAACACTTTGGAACCTCCTCCCACCCTAATTTTGTAATATACTTTTTAGTCTAAATACTCAGGTTGTTTGTGTATTTGCATATGTCATAAACCACACAAATAGGTACACAGATAAAAGAAGAAAGCTAATGTTTCCTAGGTTCAACCTCCAAATGCACAGTGTTTTGTGTTTTTTTTTTAATTTTTTAAAAAAATTTTAAATAGAAGTCCCTGGCTTGATATTCTTTATCCAGCTGTTAGTCATTTGTAAGAAGCTGCCCTTGTAATTGCGAGTGAGTTGAGATGTGATGTATGCAGCGCCACATGCACCTTAGCTTTTCAGTCATATCTTTCGAGTCATTTAGACTCTGGGGAATTATGCTCATAATAAATAGCTTTTTATTACCCAAAGCTGCTGTTCCGGCAGCTGAACGACAGCCCTTTGATAGATGGGCCGGGTAGTTTTTTTGTGTTGTGCTTACTCAGAGTTGTTAGTAGGAAAGACAAAGGCAGCAAAGGGGGGACTTTGGCAAAGGAGATCTTATGAGTATACTGAAGCAGCAGACCAGACTTCAGAAACAAGAACGAGAGCTGAAATGTGATTCTCTGGTGCTTGATGTAGCACTCATCACCACGATAGAACTGTGTGAGGCACTCACGGGAGCCTTGTTCTGATCACGGAATCCACTTAAAGACCATGCAGCCACGGAGCCCAGCAAGCCACCGGGAAGTTTTGCGGAGCTGATTTCTAGGGGATTTTCCGATGCCTAGGAGAATCCTGCTTGCCTTGAGCTGTGTGGAGGAGGGCTCGAGTTTCCCATGAGGGGCCCCCTTGGAAAAGCCGTCTGTGCTGAATCCAGGCTCTGCTTTCTGTGTGCTATTTACCAAAAGGCTTTTCTCACCTTTGCTGATTTGCTGGTGTGATTTCCATGTACTGAGTCCTGTGTAGGGATCCAGGATGGATTGCCTGTGCATTGTCACCACAAAGGTAGGATAGGAAACAGGGCTGTTGTGTGCAGCATTTTTCTATTATTATTCTGGTCCTGCAATTAAACAGCTGTGGTAGGTGCTGCCAGTTCATGAGATAAAATAATTAGTATAATTTACCTTGCTGGGTGTTTTGTTCCCCAGGAGGGTCTGAGGGTCCTGTTTTTATTTGATTTCAACTTCTTAAAGTGATATTGTGTGTTTGTGCAAATGAAAGAATTTGCTTGTGGGTTTTTTTTTTTTAATGTCAAGATTTGCTTTTGCATCTATTTATAGCTTAATATTAAAATATCTATAGTAGTAGTGTAGCTTACACATCATTTTAACATAATATATCAGGGTAGTCTTTCTGAGTGTGATAATTAGCTTTTCATTTAAAAACCATGTCTTCTATGCTTGAAGAAGCCAATCAGCTTTACTGTGGTTTGACATATTGTTTCTGATTGGAGAACTCTGATATTCTGCATTTTAGTAATTTTTTTTAAAAGAAAAAATATCTTTAGGTCCTAATTTGAAACAAACACATTTATTGTTGAACTGATTTATTTCTATTTTGATTAGAAGCAAATGAGATATTTGCATTATTAGAAACAGTAGTAAAACTAGGAATGGAGTAAAATCAATAGGCAATACTTTTATGGGTTTACATAAAATAGCTAAAAATTTCAAATACATTTTAACTTGTGTCAGTTCTAAATAATGTATTTAAATTTCATAAACATTGGTTATTTAAATAGAAATTACTATTGTTTTTAGAAAAAACTAATTAAAACACACATATTTGTTAGCTCTCTTTTTATTTTGCTTGTAAGCATACCATGAGTTTATTTGAGCTATATCTTTTAAGATCTCACATTGATTGGATACCCATTAAACATGACAAAATCAATTATTTATTACATGAGACTCACTAAGTGTAGATTTCCCACTGCGATCTGCTTTCACTACTAAAGAAAAGATTAATTTTGAAGCCACAAACCAACTTCCCCATAGTATGATCTTAAGTATTTCTCATTTACAGATTATATTTCAGAAAATCTTAATGGATATCTTCTCATAGGGCCTAGTATCACATGGAAGCTTCAATTGATGTTAATGGATTTGAAGCCTAAAAACTCTAGTTGGGTGAGTTGATCAGGCTTCAAACTTAGATTAGTACCTTATTTTACTTCTAAAAATTACCAAGCATCATGTTCAGTTTTTCCAGTGAAGTCAGTAAAAATTAAGTAAAACAAATTCTAAAAATAGCTAAGTGACAAATTGTATTTCCTTGTGTAATCTAGGAAAGGAAATAATCTGTTAACTATGTTTTACTATTCCTGAGGTGTTACATTTGGTGTTACTTTTCTTGAGAGAATACTGCCAAATCTGACCTACATGTATTTCATAATTAATTATTTCAGTCATGATGATTGCAGATACTATGAAACATAATTAGTACTTTAAAAAATAAGTTGTAGAAAGTTATTAATTAGAACTCTAAACTGGAAATCTGTTGCATTGAACAAGTTAAATCAACATTGAAATCTAAGTTTCCTCAATTTAGAAAACATGATCTAATTTAAAAACATGTCATATATTTTATGCCCACTTACCAAAATATTAATGATCACAGATACAAAAGTAAGAAATGATGTTATTATTCTTTAATTGCTATATCAGAGAGAAGTATTATTATTGAGGTATTTCGATTTATCGTATAGATTATACAATTCAACAGGACAACCATGTAAGATTTAATGAATTTTGTGAGTTAATGATGTTCTTGAATATTTCTAGGGTGGCATATATATCATCTTTATAGGACAAACATATTTACTACAAAGTTATATTGTTTAAATGGGAAATAAGGCATGATTAATTTAAAAACTGCATATAAGTAAGGAGACTTTCTAGAGGACTTCAGAATATAAATCCTCACCCACTACCATTGATATTCTTTTCTTCCCAAGTGGCCATGTACTTGGGATGCCCTTGCTTGACTTTTCCTGGGACTCTGACAGGAAACTTGCCAACAACTTTGAAATTTTAATTCTATCTCAGTTTAACCCCTATTTCTTTCTCCTCTAGCAGAGTTGGCCTTCTAGCAGCTCTGGCAAGACCCTTTCTTTGTCTTATTTTATGTGAGACTGGAACTGCTAACTACCCCTATTTGCCCTAGGCTTCACCTCATCCACAGCACATCTCAGTATCATAGCTGACCACCAACTTTGTCAAAGTTTTCAGTGGCAAGGAAACAAATACTTTCACTGGTTCTTTTCTTTCTGTTTTGGCATGAAAGACATTTATTGTCCCCTTGGATCCTCCTATGACTTCCTGTGCTCACTTGATTCTCCCACGCCCTTCCAGTACACACACTGTAGAAATAAATTCCTCTCTATGTCTTTGCTCTGTATTCTTAAAAATGAATGTTAGAAGATTAATGAGAAGAGAGATTACAACAAATTGAGGCAAAATCCTGCATAATGACAATATAAAAGGGTCTATCAGATATACTGGAGAAGTGCTTTTATTTTTAGTTTTCCTGCATTTAAAAGGAAGAAAGTGATTAGGGCACATTTCATATTAATCTAAACTCTCTGGTAAAATAATCCTACCCTAGGTCTCACTTATAATAGTCAAATTACTTAAGGTCTTAAGGGCTCCAGTCTGGTCTGATTGATCTGTAGAACCTTCAGATTTGGAGAAAGATTTTTGGGCCAGAAAGTCATCAGAGCAGCCAAAAGCACAGAGTTTCTGCCACATGGGTCTCAAGTCTTTTCAGATGTTCAGACAATTTACTTTCATAAGAAGATTAAGTCATCTCTTTTATTTCTAGCTTTAATTTTGCAACTCTTTTGTCATAGATGTCACTACTGAAAAAGAGAAGGAACCTGACTGACTTAATGTGAAGAGCAAGCCTTGGATTTCAGTTGTTGTTCTGACACTTAGCTTTAGGAGTTGGATGACTTGTTTAACCTCCCTGAACCTTGATTTCCTCATTTGTGAAAAGGATCTAACACTACCTATATGTAAGGGATATTGTGCTAAAGTATAGAAAGTACCTAGCACAATTTCTGGCATGTGGAAAGAATTCAGCATAGAATCATTTATTGAGCAACTCTCAATTTATATCTTTACCCCTCTGAGTATGGTCACTGAGGAAAATGAGGTCATCTTAGTAATACTGAGTAGACACTATTTAGTAATGTAACATTTTAGAGTGGACATCTCTTAAATATGTTTTAAATAATTGAAAGATAATCCAATACTTTTTATAACTAAAATACAAGGCAAATAATGTTAGACTATATTAAGGCAGAGACATGCTGTAAGTTGACTGGCAATGAGATAACATTTCTGGATAGCAGGCAGAATATTCTGGGCTAAATTTGATAAAATGCGAGCAGTCAGTAGAATTTTCCTTTTACTGTGTAGGACTTTCTAAGTATCATATGTAATAGCATATGGGATTTGATACAAGAGCAGAAGAAATGTAGAACTGTGAAAAATCAAAGTAAATCTGCACTTTGTGAATTTGGGCACCAAGAGGCATCTGGACATCAGTGCCCTTTTCTGTAAGATTTTATTGTGTCTCTGAAGTTCTTCCCATTCTATCTATAATATAATATTATTCTAAATTATCTCTGCAAATAAAATTATTCATGTATATTAGATATCTTGAAAAGTAGTAGTGAGTGAATCAAACATTGGTGTCATTTCCCAGACTTATGGACATTAAAAAATTTTTTTTATAGTGATCTACAAAGATAACTGCAATATATTATATTAAGTTAATGCTGTAATTTTTAAATAAAGCATGATGGTACTATTAATTTTTAATATGACTAATAGGTTAATATGCATAATAAAATTCAAACAGCAGAATGAAAAGTGGATCAGGCATCATAAAAGAAGCTTTTAATGATGTTGTTAATACTACATCTTTTCTATAAATATCACTCTTTGCCTCCATCAGTCCACGACCTTTTACAAGAATTAAAGTCTCTTAGAATTTCCAAAAGGAAACAAGTTGCTGGGTGTTTAAAAGATATTTTTATTAAGGCTAATAAATACTGTATTATTTCTTATGACTTTAATAGAAAAAAAGCGACATGTCTTACTCTTAGAAATGAACTCATCATAGAAATATTTGCAACTGTAGTTTGGGGGGAGAGGGTGGGCTAAAATAATTTTTATTTTCTACCAGAGCTTTACGTAGGAAAATGAAATCACCAAGGCAACTAATAGTTTACTGAGATGCCCTATCTTTATAGACAAAGCTGTTTATTCATGTAGGTGTATAGTTGCATCTGCTCTCACGATAGAAGCAGCAATCCATTCATTCATTTTATTCATCTAGCAAGTATTTATTGAATGCCTAATATGTGCCTAATATACTGGAAGTCATGGGGATACAATGAACAATCTATTCTCGTGGAACTTTCAGTGTAATGGGAAAAACAGTCAATTATAGAAATAACAGTGAGTTGTGATAATGGGGTAGTGCTATGGAAATAAGCACAGGGATACCTGAGGATTGGTGGACTTGGTTGCAGCATAGTCAGGGGTTTAATATCAGGGAAAGTTTTTTGTAGGAAGTGACAAGCTCATATGCAGAATGGAGGGCGCAACGGGGATGGGAAGAGTGTTTTAGGCGAAGTCCCAGGTGTGATACATAGACAGACAGACAGACAGACTGACCGACAGAGAGATTGAAAAGAGAGAGAATGGCATGTTTAAGGAAAGGGAAGTCAGTGTGGCTGGGATGTAAGGTGTCCAAGGTAAGTAGCAAGATACAAAGCATACAGAGATAGGTAGGGACCCAGTAATAAATATCAAGAAATTGAGATATTGCTTCATTATTAACACTAGTTCCAAAACCCATCGCTGGTCCCTGAGTTCTCACTCATGTCACTTGTCTGATTTGAACTCTCTCCTATTTTCTGCCACATCCTCCTTTGTCCATTGTTAATGCCTGTTCAGTAAGAGTAGTGGTTTTGCCTTCTCTAGCTCAACTGTAATTTTCTCTTCCATAAAATGGTACCTATCTCACAGGGTTGTTTTGAGGATACAGCGATATTAGAAATATAAAGTACTTTGTATATTACCTTGTAGTGGGTAGGCATACTGTTTACTGTTAGGGGTAATGGTCTCCCTATCTTCCTATCTTTCCTTGGTGTTTTTCTCATATCTAATCTACTGGTAACATTGGTTCTGGTACCTGTCATCTCAACCAAGTATCTGCAAGGTAGCAGGTTCACTGAACAGGGATTGGGGCAGGATACTTAATGGACCAGAGAAAATCTATTGAATGCAGAGAGGTAGAAATACAGCTAATAATAGGAAACATGTAATCTATTCTAGCCTTTTTGTGTACAAAAATAGGGGAAAGAGCCACTGTGAATGGATTCTATGACTCTATTAGTAACCTAGAATTAACCATTTTAATAGTGTAAAACACTTTAGCATATTAATTCCATTAGTATAATAGCTGAGATTTTCTTTATAAAGTATTCCATACAGCTGCCAGAATGATAGATCTAATACACTGTCCAGTGGTATAACTCTCAAGTGGAAGCCCTGAAATAGCACCTTATTGAACTCAAGATGAGCGTTTGGCCAGATTTTAACTTAGTATACAATTTTCCCCTGACCTAATACCTAAATTCTTCTGTCTTATCTTCCATTACTCTATCTTGTATTTTATACTCCAAGAATCTTAAAAATGCACGGAACAGGCCATTTCTTATGTCTATGCTACCTTCCCTGTTCTCATTAAACTAATTGATACTCTCATATTATCCCATATTTCTGCCTATAACAATTCATAATTATACACTGATTTGTGTGATTATTTTCTCAGAGTCTCTCTCTTGACTAGGCAGAAGCTCCATGAGGAAAGAGACTATGTCTATTTTTTTTTTTTTTGTATATGTAATCTCTGAGACATTTTCTGGCACATTGAAGGAACTTGCTGAATTTAATTAATTCGTTCATTCTTTAGACCAACACGGTGAAGTAAAATCCACATATTAAAGATGAAGTCTATTTATACAACTAAGCAGTTTTATAGTAGGGAGTCAAAGCTAGGTCTTCGTGACTGTAATATCTATGCTCCTGTCCACTATCACTGTCTCCTGGTTGAACCATTTCAAGGTTATTTAGTTAAAACATACTCTTGACACTGAATTTTGGATTTTATTCCTTCTCAACTTAAACTTCTAATTAAATAAAAATAATGCACCCACATAATAGTTTAGAATTACTCAGAATTAGTGTGATTTGTAGATTTTTTGACACATATCATAGACTGTAAAAGTAAACTTTTACAAATGAAGTAAAATTTTATTATATGAATCATACCAGTCATCTGTTAATACATCTGTAGTAAATAGTCTTTCCTGCCAAACCTGATTACCAGGGTTTTATTCACAACATTAGCCCTTTTTGACACTATGAGTAAAAGCTACATGTGCTCTAAAGAGCTGTGAGTTTGAGAGGATTGGCCTTTCTAAGACCTTTAGCTAAATCTTATTTTATGAGACAAAAGTGGGTTTGCAAAAGAAACAAATACAAATCAAATAATATTTAAACACATTTACTGTACTCCAAATGTAAATAAATCACCTAACTCTTTATAAAGTACAAAAGAATTCATCACTTTCCTTTGTTATTTACTCATTCTTTCATCTGATTGTTTGCAGATAAGATTTTTTTAAAGCAGATTAGCCATGATTACTGCTGCCTGAGGGACCTGTCTCATTGCATGTATATATGTTTCACCAAAGGCAATTTGGGAATGTGTGTTTAACCAAGGTTCAGAAAATAAAGTTATAGACTTAGGTTTGCCATTTATTGTATTTGTAATCTTAGTCAATTCAGTTTACCCTCCCTAAGCCTTATTTTCTCAAGTCTGAAATGGGGATAATAATAATGGCTTACCAGTACTTCCTTCACAAGATTATTGTACAGAATCAAATGAGTTTATGTATTTGAAAAATATAAACTACTGTATACATGGAAAGAATGACTATAATTATTGAAAGGAGAAAATCCTAGAGTAAAACCGGCATCTTTTATTACCATTAGCATTACCGTATGGTCAAAAAAAATGAGAGCTGTATTCATATACGTGTTAAAGCTAATTTCATGCTAATTACAGTGTTCCAGGAAAATTGGCCTGACATGTCTGAGGTCCCTCAGAGACTCAGGTATTAAGCAGTTGGACAGCAGTTGGCATCCATCACGGAATTTGGCTCAGAGTGGCAGCATAGCATAGTTTTTGAAAGCATAGCCTTTGGAGTCAAATAGATTCTTGTGGGAGTCCTAACTCTGCCAGTTATTAGTTTTGTTATCTGGGCCAAATAAATCAACCTAAATCTCAGTTTTCTTATTTATAAAATGAAATAACAATAAGCACTTCAAAGGGTAGTTATGAGAATTAAATGCAATATTTATTCACTCCACAAATATTTGCTGAGTCCACACTGTATTGTATGCCGTAGAGATACAACAGTGAATAAATGAGACAAAGTCCCTACTGTGGTTAAACTTACATTATAGAGTGAGGCAACTGGCCATTAATAGGCAGACAAATAATAAATATAACGTCAGATAACAATAGTTGCTATCATTAAAAATGCAGGTAAATGGAATATAGAAAGATGGATGATTCTAAAAAGAAATGGGCTATTTTAGATAGGGTGGATGGAGATGCCCTCTCTGAAAAGTTCTGGGAACTTGAAAGAACCAGTTAGGTGAAGGTCTTGAGGAAAAATATTCCAGACAAAGGAAAAAGCTAGTACAAATGTGCATTTGGCTTAGTGTAGCGGCTGTACATAACATACAGTCACTAAATAACTTTGGATGTTTCTGTTCCTTCTCATTTACCTCTTCCTTTTCCTCTTTTTGGGGGATTCTGACATTTAAAGATAAGTTTCATAGTAGCATCATTGATTCAATTAGCTAGTTACCACTCTAGTAGCAAATCTCTATTGTACAGTTGTGGTGATGGGGATTTTCTCTGGCTTTAGTAAATGTTTCCCAGGTTCATAGATATTTATTGGTGAGAGAAAGAGACCAAATATTTCAAGCTTTTCTTTCAGTGTGCGTTCAAAATTAGTACCAGATCTGAAATCCTATAAAAATAACCCTCCCCCCCCAAATACCTAATATTTCTACCAACACAAATACATGTCTTTGTATTGAAGTGATTCAGTCCTTGAAATAACCTTTCAGGGGACAACAAGTTTCATGAAAAATTTGTTTGACAATAAATGAATAAATTCTTAGAACTTAGAAATCTTTTTACCTATGAAATAAACTTAAGTAAAAAGTTCCAGGACACTGTCTATTCTTGGAGTCCTTTAAGCACAAACCATTCTCTTGCTCAATTCTGTGTTCATTGGATACTATGCCACCATCTCAGTTGGTATAGTAGATAGGTGGGACTTCTATCCTACTATCAATGCCACTCCCCAGTTGTTATGGTTAGAAAAGTGGAAGTTGGTCTTGATTATTTTTTTTCCCTAAATCCCAATCTATCACAGTTCCTATTCATTTTTCTTACCTTTCCCACCCTCCCATCTTTATACATTTTCTATGCTGCTAACTAGGATGGGATCTTCCTTTAAAAATATACATACATTTATATGTATGTATATGTGTGT
>NW_011888865.1:1152159-1154261 GCF_000151845.1 Pteropus vampyrus | reverse complement strand
TCTATTGTACAGTTGTGGTGATGGGGATTTTCTCTGGCTTTAGTAAATGTTTCCCAGGTTCATAGATATTTATTGGTGAGAGAAAGAGACCAAATATTTCAAGCTTTTCTTTCAGTGTGCGTTCAAAATTAGTACCAGATCTGAAATCCTATAAAAATAACCCTCCCCCCCCAAATACCTAATATTTCTACCAACACAAATACATGTCTTTGTATTGAAGTGATTCAGTCCTTGAAATAACCTTTCAGGGGACAACAAGTTTCATGAAAAAATTTGTTTGACAATAAATGAATAAATTCTTAGAACTTAGAAATCTTTTTACCTATGAAATAAACTTAAGTAAAAAGTTCCAGGACACTGTCTATTCTTGGAGTCCTTTAAGCACAAACCATTCTCTTGCTCAATTCTGTGTTCATTGGATACTATGCCACCATCTCAGTTGGTATAGTAGATAAGTGGGACTTCTATCCTACTATCAATGCCACTCCCCAGTTGTTATGGTTAGAAAAGTGGAAGTTGGTCTTGATTATTTTTTTTCCCTAAATCCCAATCTATCACAGTTCCTATTCATTTTTCTTACCTTTCCCACCCTCCCATCTTTATACATTTTCTATGCTGCTAACTAGGATGGGATCTTCCTTTAAAAATATACATACATTTATATGTATGTATATGTGTGTGTATATATATACATATATATATATACACACACGTGTGTGTATATGTGTATAATTTGTATATATGTTGCAAATCTGGTTAAAACTCTTCAGGGGTTCTCTGTCCCCTGAAATCCCCATTTTTCAAAGTGTGGTCTGTCAACCAGTTACAATGGCATCCCTTCAGAGCTTGTTAGAAATGCAGAATCTCAAGCCCCATGCTAGAATCACTGAGGCAACCTGATTTTAGCAAGATCCCTGCTGTATCCTTAGTTGATTTTGCATACTACGATTTGAGAAGCACTGGCCTGAGGAATGAAATTTGCGTGATTTAACCTCCCATACATGGCCTTTATGTCCTGGCCCTTATCTAACTTTCCCATTTCAGGTGCTGCCACCTTTCATGCCTTAGCTTGAACTATATTTGGTTATATTTGGTTCCTCAAATAATCTGAATTTCATTCTCCCATTTCTATGTAACTGCTTTTTTTTTTTTTTTATGTCTAGAATGCCTCTTAAGTCTTTAGCCTGACACTTATCTAATAAGCTCCTTATTAACCTTTAAGACCCAGCTCAAATGCAGATTTCCTCTGTAAATATGTTCCTACTGGACTGAGCCAGCCATTCTCCATGTCCTTAGTACAATGTCTGCATCCATGTAATAGCTGTCTAGTGGTCAAATTTGTTTTTACATATGCCTATCTGCTGCTAGAATGTGAACTTCTTGAAGACAGGGAAGTTCGTAGTCGTATTTATAGCCAATCATCTAGTACGGCATACCATAAGCATTGATTGATTCTTTCACTTAACAGATATTTGATACATACTGCATTGTTGAATAAGTAAGTGAATAAATGAAATGCTTCCTTCCTGCAACTTATAAACAAACACACACTCACATGTGTGTGTGTGTGTAACATGCACTTCACAATAAATATTTGTAAATACTTTTGTACTCTGGTGATAGACTGTTTAGTTGACAGACAGGCAATTGGTGAACTTACATATGAATAGTTGTTGGGCCTGAAATGACACTTGAAATGTCATTTTAGTGTAAGAGAAATGGACTAAAAAAGATAAAAGTCTTTATATGTACCAAGATAAATGGCAACTGGTTCACATCTATGATAAATCAACTTATAAACTTCTAAAATTTGGGTATAAAATACTTATAAGTCAATAGAACATTTTATTAAACAAAAATTAAAGCAGTCAGATTAGGTTTTCATTTTGATAAAAGAATGCCAATTCATGTTCATTTAACCCCTCAGAGATTTTATATAGTATGATACTTAATCTTGTTTTAGGGAAAATCATTTGAATTTATAATATGTATATATTTTTAATAAATGAATGCCAATTCATGTTCATTTAACCCCTCAGAGATTTTATATAGCATGATACTTAATCTTGTTTTAGGGAAAATCATTTGAATTTATAATATGT
>NW_011888865.1:1149059-1150883 GCF_000151845.1 Pteropus vampyrus | reverse complement strand
ATGATACTTAATCTTGTTTTAGGGAAAATCATTTGAATTTATAATATGTATATATTTTTAATAAATATGTTATAAAAGCACAATAATGCTTTATTATGTAGTATATTTTTACTGTAAAAATATTATAATTTGCCCGAAAGCTAGCTATACAATAGAAAATTTAAAAATGACTTTATTGTCCTACATAAAAGAACTGAAGAAATAACAATTTTTTCTTTTTCTTTATTTCCCCAAAGCAAGATGCATTATGTTGCAGTCAACTTTCAGGATACAAACTTGTCTAGGAAGGGAATCTTGAGTTCACAGCAGTTCTGAAATTTTTTTTCACATTGCTTTGCATTTTAGAGAACAAAGTGTATCAGTGCCATTTAATGATTTTACCCCAAGTAACCTCCAAAAGGAACTTAAAAAAGCTATAACAATGATTATTCCTCAGAATTTGTTCAACTAACCCCGGATGACACCAGTATTTTGCAAAAGGGGCCCTGAATGGATGCTAACTTATTCTGTAGTTGAGATATGAGTTAAAATTTTTAGGTACTTTCATGTATTTTCTTAAAATTATTCTAGAACCATAGATAGAAATGCCTCAGTATAATCAATGTACCATGTTCCCAAGTAGCAATGTAGTCAACAATAGAGATTCTCCCTGACAACCACTTACATTTCAAAAAAAAGAACATCCATAAGTTGAAATTTAACACATGAATCTTACCATTTATTATCCACATCAGCAGGAATTTTGGTTGTTACATGAAACACAGTTCAAGAAATGTTAATTAAAAAAAAACTTACTTCTCCTGTATTTCATGTTTTTACAAAGAGCTATATAATTTATCATGCTGTATTTATGATATCCCATAATAAAGTACTCATTTTAAGGTACTTTAATTTAAATTTTTAAAAAAATTATTAAAATGTATCTAACATAACAATATTGTATTAATTTCAGGTATACACCACAGTTATTCAACATTTATACCTAAAGAAATGATCACCATAACAAATCCAGTGAACATCTGATACTGTACAACACTATCACAGTATTATTGACTATATTTCTCATGATGTACATTTCATCCTCATGACATTTGTTTTATACCTGGAAGTTTGAACCTGTTTTTCCCCTTCATTTTTTTCCTCTTTTTAAATTTTTCAATTTTAGTTGACATTCAATATTATTTTATATTAGTTTCAGGTGTACAGCATAGTGATTAGACATTTATATAATTTACGGAGTGATCCCCCACAATTAATCTAGTACATACCTGGCACTATATATAGTCGTTACCATATTATTAACTATAATATGCTTTACTTTACATCTCCATGACTATTTCATAACTACAAATTTGTACTTCTTAATCCCTTCCCTTTTTTCACCCTGCCTCCCAAACCCCTCTCATATGGCAACCATCAGCTTGTTCCTTGCATCTATGAATCTTTGTTTATTTTGTTTGTTTATTTTGTTCTTTAGATTCTACATATAAGTGAAATAATACAGTATTTGTCTTTCTCTGTCTGATTTATTTCATTTAGCATAATAACTTCCAGGTCCATCCATATTTCATTCTATTTATGGCTGAATAATGTTCCATGCTATATATGTACCACATCTTCTTTATCCAATTTTCTATTGATGGATGATTAGGTTGCTTTCATATCTTGGCTATTGTAAATAACTCTGCAGTCAACATAGGGGTACATATATCTTTTTGAATTAATGTTTTAGATTTTTTGAATGGATACCTAGAATGAATTGCTGGGTCATGTGGTAGTTTTATTTTTAATTTTTTCAGGACTCTCCATACTGTTTTCCGTAGT
>NW_011888865.1:1127935-1149009 GCF_000151845.1 Pteropus vampyrus | reverse complement strand
ATACCTAGAATGAATTGCTGGGTCATGTGGTAGTTTTATTTTTAATTTTTTCAGGACTCTCCATACTGTTTTCCGTAGTGACTGCACCAATTTGCTATCCCACCAACAGTGCACAAGGGTGCCCTTTTTTCCATATCCTCACCAACACTTGTTTGTTAATTTATTGATGATGAATACTCTAACAGATATGAGGTAGTATCTCATTGTGGTTTTAATTTGCATTTCTCTGATGATTAGTGACTGAGCATCTTTTCATATGTCTGTTGGCTTCTGTATGTCCTCTTTGGAGAAATGTCTGTTCAGGTCCTTTGCCCATTTTTTAATTTGATTTTTAGTTTTTTTGGTGTTAAGTTGCATGAGCTCTTTATAAATTTTGAGTATTAATTTCCTATTGGATGGATCATTGGTGAATATCTTCTCCCTTTCAGTAGATTGTCTTTTCATTTTGTTGATGGTTTCCTTTGCTGTGCAAAACCTTTTTAGTTTGATGTAGTTCCATTCATTTATTTTTTCTTTTGTTTCCCTTGCCTCAAGTGAAATACCAGAAAAAATATTACTAAGAGCAATGTCAGAGAGTGTGCTGCCTATGTTTTCTTCTAGGAGTTTTATGATTTCGGTTCTTATATTTAAGTCTCTAATCCTTTTTGAGTTTATTCTTGAATATGGTGTGAGAAAATAGTCTAGTTTCTTTTCTTTTCTTTTTCTTTTTTTTGCATATATCTGTCCAGTTTTCCCAATACCATTTATTGAATAGACTGTCTTTACTCCATTGTATATTCTTTCCTCTTTTGTTATAGATTAAATAACCATATAGACGTGGGGTTATTTCTGGGCTCTCTTGTGTTTTATTCATCTATGTGTCTATTTTTAAACCAGTGCAATGATGTTTTGATTACTATAGCCTTGTAGTATAGTTTGATATCAGATAGCATGATACCTCCAACTTTGTTCTTTCTCAAGATTGCTGTGGCTATTTGGGATCTTATGGATCCATATTAATTTTTGGATTATTTGTTTGAGTCTATGAACAATGCCATTTTCACAGAATTTTAGTATTTTGATAGAGATTGCATCAAATCTACAGATTGCTTTGGAAAATATGGACATTTTAATGATGTCATTTCTTCCTATCTATAAGTATGGCATATGCTTCCATTTATTTGCATCTTTTTTAATTTATTTCTTCACTGTCTTATAAATTTCTTTTGCTTCTTTGGTTAAGTTTATCCCTAGGTATTTTATTTTTTGATGCAATTATAAATGAGATTCATCATTTAGAAATTTCTTAATTTCTCTTTCTGATAATTTGTTATTGGTGTATAGAAATGCAATGGATTTCCAAATGTTAATTTTGTATCCTGCTACTTTACTGAATTCATTTATCAGTTTTAATCATTTTCTGGGGAAAAAGTCCTCTCTATATAGTATTATGTCATCTGTAAATGATAGTTTTACTTATTCCTTTCCAATTTAGATGATTTTTATTTCTTTTTCTGGTCCGATTGTTGTGCCTACAACTTCCAATGCTATGTGAATAGAAATGGTGAAAGTGGACACCTTTGTTTTGTTCCTGTTCATAAGGAAAATGCTTTTAGCTTTTTACCATTGAGTATGATGTTAGTGGTGGATTTGTCAAATATGGTCTTTTTTCTTTAAATATTAAAGTATCTTCCCTCTATTCTTACCTTGTTGAGAGTTTTTATCATAAGAGGATGCTGGATTTTGTCAGATGTTTTTTCTGCATCTGTTGATATGATCATATGATTTTTATCCTTCATTTTGTTTCTATGGTATATCATGTTGATTTGCAGATATTGAACCATCCCAGGGATAAATCCCACTTAATCATGGTGTATGATCTTTTTAATATCTTGCCAAATTTGGTTGCTAATATTTTCTTGAAGATTTTTGCATCTATGTTCATCAGAGATATTGGTCTATAATTTTCTCTTTCTGTAATGTTTTTGTCTGGCTTAGGAATCAGGGTAATGGTTGTCTTGTAAAATAAGGCTGGGAGTCTTTCATTCTCTTAAAATTTTTGGAATAGTTTGAGAAGGATAAGTGTTAATTCTTCTTTGAATGGGTGATAAAATTAATCTGTGAAGCCCTCCTGTCCAAGACTTGTTTATGGAAAGTTTTTTGATTACTGATTCAATTTCATTAGTAGTAATTGGTCTGTCCAGATTTTATGTTTCTTCTTGATTCAGTCTTGGAAGATTGTATGTTTCTAGAAATTTATCCATTTTTTTCTGATTGCCAAATTTGATGGCATGTAATTGTAGTATTTTTCTTTTAATCCTCTGTATTTCTGTGGTGTCAGTTGTCGCTTCTCTTTCATTTCTGATTTTATTTATTTGTGTTCCCTCTCTTTTTTTATTTGATGAATCTGGTTAAAGATTTATCAATTTTGTTTATCTTTCCAGAAAATCAGCTCTTGATTTCATTGATCTTTTGTGTCGTTTTTCTACATTGTATTTTGTTTATTTTGTTCTGATTTTCTACATTGTATTTTGTTTATTTTGTTCTGATTTTTATTATTTTCTTTCTCTACTAACTTTGGGCTTTGTTGTTCTTTTTCTAGTTCCTTTGGGTATAAGGTTAGATCGTTCATTTGAGATTTTTCTTGTTTCTTGAGGTAGGCGTGTAATGCAATGAATTTCCTTCTTAGGACTGCTTTCACTGTGTCTCATAGATTTTGGTTCATTGTATTTTTGTTTTCTTTTGTCTTAAGGCATTCTTTAATTTTTTCCCTTGATTTCATTATTAATGCATTCGTCATTTTAGTAGTATGTTATTTAGTCTTCTTGTGTTTGTGTCTTTCAGTTTTTTTCTTATAATTGATTTCTTGTTTTGTACCATGTAGTCAAAAAAGATTCTTTGTATGATTTAATCTTCTTAAATTTATTGAGCCTTGTCTTATGGCCTAACATGTGGTCTATCTTGGAAAATGTTCCATGTATACTTGAAAAGAATATGCATTCTGCTACTTTGGGGTGATATGCTCTAAAAATATAAATTAATTCCATTTAATCTAATGTGACATATAAGGCCTCTGTTTCTTTGTTATTTTTGTTCTGGAGGATCTATTAATGGGGTTTTATTAATGGGGTGTTAAAGTCCTCATTGGTGACTGTATTGCTGTCAGTGTCTTCCTTTATGTCAGTTAATATTTGTTTAATGAGCTACACAAAGACACATCATAATTAAAATGCCAAAGGTCAAAGACAAAGAGAGAATCTTAAAAGCAGCAAGAAAGGAAGCTGGTTACTTACAAGGGTACCCCCATAAGAATGTTTGCTGTCTTTTCAATGGAAACTTTGCAGGCCAGAAGGGAATGGCAAGAAATATTCAAAGTTATGAAAAATTGGTTTGCTGGTGATGAACTCCTTTAGTTTTTTCTTGTCTGGGAAGCTCTTTATTTCTCCTTCAATGTTAAATGATAGTCTTGCTTGATAAAGTAATAAAGCTTGATTAGTTACTTGCTTTTCATGACTTTGAATATTTTCTGCCAATCCCTTCTGTCCTTCAAAGTTTCTGTTGAGAAATCAGATAGTCTTGTGGGTGCTCCCTTGGAGGTAACTAACTGCTTTTCTCTTGCTACTTATATGATTCTCTCTTTGTCTTTAACCTTTTGCATTTGAATTGTGATGTGTCTTGGTGTGGGCCTCTTTGGGTTTATTTCATAGGGGACTCTGTGCTTTCTGGTTTTGTGTGTCTATTTCCTTCATTAAGTTAGGGAAGTTTTCCTCCGTTATTTCTTCAAATAGGTTCTCAATCCCTTGATCTCTCTTCTCTTTCTGGTTTCCCTATGAAGTGAATGTTGTTACAATTAATGTTGCTCCAGAGGTCCCTTAAACTATCTTCATTTTTTTAATTGTTTTTCTTTTTGTTGTTCTGATTGTGTGTTTTCTGATACCTTGTTTTCTAAGTCACTGATTTGATTTTCTGCTTCATCTAATCTGCTGTTGATTCTTTCTAGTATATTCTTCATTTCAGTTATTGTAGTCTTCATTTCTGACTGGTTCTTTTTTTATGATTTTCATGTCCTTTTTAATGCTTGCTATCTCTTTTTAAAGTTTTCACTAAGTTCCTTAAACAACCTTATAACCATTGTTTTGAACTCTGATTCTGATAGATTGCTTAACTCCATTTTGTAGAATTTTTTTTCTGGAGTTTTCTCCTGTTCTTTCATTTGGGACATATTTTTTTTGTTTCCTCATTTTGGCTGCCTTTTTGTATTTGTTTCTATGTATTAGGTAGATCTACTACATCTCCCAATCTTGGCGAGATGACCTCATGTGGGGCCCAGTAGTGCAATCTCCATGGTCACCTGAGGCAGATGCCCCAGGAGTGTTTCTTGTGTGGGTTGTGTGTGCCCTCCTTTTGTAGTTGAGCCTTGATTGCTGTTGGCACATCAGTAGGTGGGATTGACCCTTAGGCTTACTGGCCATGAGGAATGGCCATGACCACAGCCTACGAGCTGCTGTGTGAGGGCTGATCCCAGAGAGCAAGAGTCACCCCAGCTGTTTCTGGTGCCTCCCAAGACCACCCTTTGGGTGTGCTACTTGTGGGCTAATCAGGTGATGTTCTCTTGTGATTTGAAGCTGGCTACCAAGTGTGATGGTTCTGGGGCCTCTCGGAAGGGACTCTTGTGTAGGCCAAGTTGCCGCTGCCTGTGTCTTGTTTGAGGCTATTTGATAGGAGCTACAAAGTGATCTGTGGTTGGTCACTACCTTTGTTGTCCTGGAGGTGTGTAGCAAGGGCCACACAGTGAATCACGGACAGCTACAACCAGTACTGGGCTGGGGTAGCTGAGTAAAAGGCCTAGGGAACTTCTAAGCTTCCCACCACATGCAGGCTCTCCATAAGGCTCAGCTGATGAAAGAGCCTCAGCTGAAATGAGAGTTGGGTGGGGCAGGGTCTCAACAAGTGGTGGTCAGTGGGTTAATGAAGATTCCAATTTGGCAGAAGTGCTGAGCCTGGTGCCGCTCTATAAAAGACTCAGAGCACTCCAAGGTAAGCTGCGGCCTGCCTGGGGCCCTCAGATTCCCAAGTTGACCACAGAAAACTGCAATATGGGCCAACAATGCCATGAAAAAGCCGCTGGTGTTGCGCAAGTTGGGTGGGGCGGAGTCCCGGGGAATCACCAGGGTGGAGTGAGCAAGTTCACCAGGTCAGTGGAAGTTCAGATTTGGCCAGGTAGGGGGAAGGCTCAACACGGGAGAGATGGTGCCCACCTGCCAGCTACACGGGAGGAGGACTCAGCACAGAGAGAGTGGTAGCCGCCTCTCCGGCCCTCACCTCAAAGCCACAAAAATCAGATTTTTCTGGCATCTCCCCCTGGCTATACCTTCAAATACTATTCTAATTAGAAAATGTGAAGAGGAGTTCTGGATATTCTTGCTGATAAAAAACATTTGAGAATCATTTGCTAAAGACACCATAAATAAAAACATATATTTTTAGAAAAATAAATTTTTCCTCCCTGGTGTTTGTTATGAATCTCCTAGGGTTGCAAGCTATAGTGCTTCTTAGTAGTCCTTTAAAATAATACGTCCTGAATTAATACACATGTAATTTACTTGGCAATCTGAAGTTCTATTTAAATCAAGGACAGGTTTAATTGTTAGTTTTTCCTTGCTGAGTGTTTGATTTTGGCTAGGCACCTGATCTACAAAATCTTGCACATTCTTCCATTAATTAACATTTGTTCAAAAAAATATATTCGTAGGTGTCATGAAGACTAGGCACCCACAAAAAATGATATTAACCAACCCCCCTCTCTTTGTGTTAGGTTTTGCCAGAATTTTATGTATCTGAGAAAAACCGCTGAGAGAACTGTGTATTTTTAAATGGATGGAATTCAATGTGTATTTTTTCATAAAACACTGTCCAATGTATATGCATTTTTGAAACTCAGGAAGATTATAAGAACAAATTGATATGAATTGTATATTTAATAGGTTGTAATTATGTCTTATCAAAAGCTCAACTTTTAAAATCTTTTATTCTTTGGAAATATGGTAATTGTTCCCTTTCCCATGTAGTTAATTATAAATTTCAGGAAGAATTAAGTCGGCTAAAACTCTTCGCTTTTTTTTCTTTGTCTCTATGGTAGCAGTGAGAATAGAAATAAATTGCTTTGATCTTATTTCTGAATGGCATTTCTTTCCTCAAAGCATGGACCTTATTTTGAGCACTTGAAATTTTAGATATTTTTCATTAGCTATGAATTCAATAAATTAAAAAATGTGTCAGGAAGAAAAATGTGGCTTATTTTAGAAATCACAACCTTTGTTTCCATAAGAGTTTGCAGTTTATGATATAATAGATAAGATCTGCCAGTGAATATTCATTGACTGCAGTAGTAGATAATGTCCAAAGTTTCTTTCTTGCAAGGCGAAAAGTGCAATTGTGGTCCATTCCTCTTGTCTTACCTTGTTATGTCAGTAGGATGCAGTGATAGCATACAAATATTAAGGTCATTTAAAGTATTTTACAAGACTCTGTTTTTTAATCTTGTATTTAGAGGCTTACATTATTCTATTGTATCTAACTCTGCATAGCAATAATTCAATTTTGGAGATTTCTAGAGCTTCAGGGACTATTGGGACATGCTTCCATAAAATGCTAAAATACCGTAATATATTTCTTAGAAATATTTACGGACCAGTGATCTCAAGTATGTGATCCCAGACTGCAGAGTCCATCTGGCTCCCAAATTTAGTCATCCTAAAACTGCTGCGGTTATTTCAGATAGTCTTTCCAACTTAGATTTAAAATTCTGATGTTTTCTAAGCATTTTTTTGTACTTTTTCTCATTTAATTTTCATAGTGATCTTGCGATAAACATTATTATTTTATACAGAGGTGAGAAAATAGGCTTAGAGAAGTTAAGTGGCATAGGAGAAAAATCCCTGATTAATAAGATAAATATTAATATTTATAGAATGTAAATATATTTATCCTATTACTAGAGTATGTACTGGACCCTGGAATAAATATATTATCTTATATAATCCTTATAATAATCTTTTAAACTGGGTATTATTCTCTCCATTTTATAGATGAGAAAACCAAAACTCACAAAGACTAAGAAACTTATCTAAAGTCACAGATCTAGAAAATAAAAAAACATTCCAGCCCAGGTTCACTGGTTTCCTCATGATAGTAAACATTCACCTTAACCATCTTTCATGGTTAATGTAATGATAGAAGGAACTAATGATACATGTCAAGTGCCTGACATCTAATAGTTGCTCAATAAATATTGCTTCATTATACAGCTAGGAAATGATTTCTGAATCCAAGTGCAGGGTCCCTCTCTCCACTGGTACCATGAAATGTCAAGTTACAACAGTGGCTCTCATGTATAATAAATCTTTAACTGTGACCAGCCTGAGAATTTAGGGCCTGTCTCACTCACCATAGTTAATTAATCCAGGTAGCCAGGTGGGTAGAATATTATTTTAACATAGAGTGTTTAATCCTTTTATGTACTAGTTAGCCACAGATTCTACCTCTGCTTTCCCAGGCAAATGCCTGCCTCAAGATACAAGAGATTTTAGAAAGCATGACTATGATTTAGCACCATCATCACAGCCCACTGAAAAGCCCTCATTCTCCCTGTGGAGGGAGAATGGGTCAGCAACATTTTTTGTCATTTACAGAGGAGGCAAATGCATCACTACCCAGCATGGCTTCAGTCTTAGTAAGGATTTCCTTAGAAACAAATCAGGTCAACTTATTTTAAACATCTCTGAAACCTGAGAAAATAAAAGAAAGCAAGTAGAAAGTTAAGCCCAGGATGGGATAAAATTGTATACTGAGGAAGTACAAGGAATTATACCCAAAAGTGAATGAAAAAGGTTGACATTAACCATGGGTATGTTTTGCATCTGTGATTGATACAATGAACTAGCAGGACTCATGGGATGAAGTAATAGAAGCCACTTTATTTGGGACTTCCCATTGTTTGCTTAAAGCTTCTTAATGTCAGTAAGCTTTTCCCTGCTCTCTAGATGAAAACTTGGGCAGTCTCATGACTTTGCATGAATTTCAGTCATTTGCAAGGAATTAAAGGTTCTGCAATCACTTAAAATCGTAAATACAGTCTTAATTCAGTAATTAAAATTATTCACTACTAAATATTAATCAAAACTCTGAACGCTTTTCCAAATTAAACACTCTTTTCTACTATGTAATCTTCAGATAGGACATCTGCTTTTGGGGCATGTTGCAGGCTTCTCTTTTCTTTTTTCCAATATGCTATTTGGTTTGTGGAACATGGAACCGAAGTTAAAAATGGAGAGCAGGAAGTTCTTATTAGACTGAGATTGTTATACATTTTGCTCTCTGAGCCTGACATGTAATAATAATGATAATAATAACAAAAACAAAGAAAATAGCTGACACATAGTGCTGGTTATACTTAGAAATAGTCCCAAATGCTTTATTTGTATTAATATCTTTAATCTTCATAACTGAGGCAAAGAGAGATTAGGCAATTTGCCCAAGATCACTTAGCTAGTACATGGTGGATGTGAGATTTTAACCCAGCCAGTCTGGCTCTAGACTTTCTCCCATGGGCACCTCTGTGTGTTTCAGGGAATTTCCCTTTCTGGGCCTTTCTGATTAAATCTCCTATAATGTGGATGATGCAATTCTTTAGCCCCAGGTTTTATAGCAGTCCATTCCACACAGAAGGTTGTCTTGTCAGGCATCACAATGGCTCCAGGATGACTCTTTTGCCTTGACAAACTCTGAAAGTACAGGCTGGCTCCAATTGGCCTCTCCTGAGACAATAGCCTATTTGCTATGGTATCTCACTCATTAAACTTTTCAGGGAGGCAGATCCCAGTATACTGGACTCCTAAATCCAACACAGTTATATCAAGCTCTAGGTGTACACCTATTAAAGCCTTTTTCACTAATCTTAGGTGAAAAGTGAGATGCTTCTCATCTTCTCTCCAAAGAAATCCCTTCCCTTTATAAATCTCCAACTACCCAACCCATATTTACACCCTCATTACAGATAAGGGTTCAGAGAGCTGAAAGTGGTTCTTGGTAATTTCCTTTGAAAATTATAGTACCTTCTTTGGAATCTTATTTTTATTAGATCTTGATGTCTTATACAGGACTTCCAATGTATCATCTTGTGCATATATTTCTACCTATATTATACTCTTGTACCTGGAACAACTTGGTTTTCTCCTTCCCTTTAACAACGTACTCTGGAATTACCAATCTTTATAGTAAATAAGGCAATTAATTGAATGAGAACCTTTATTTTCCCAAATAAAATTATTTGTACAAGTATGTACACACAAACATATACATATGTATGTGTACATATGCACACATTATATTTCTATGTCTTATATAGAAATATATCAAATCTATATATCAATGAAATTATATATCAAATCTATATATCAATGAAATTGATGATTTAGAGGTATCCTGGGAGTTGCTTTTTCAAATTTTTTGAAAATTTCCTTAACTTGATATACTGGAGCCAGAAAAATGTATTTTCTAATAATTTTAATAATAAGAGTTAACTCGAATGTTGTGTTAATATTTATAATAATCAATTTAAAAAGTATAATCATTACATTTACAAAGCACTTTATAGTTCACAATTCACTTGCATACACATGTCATTTTAATTCTGCCAAGCAAAAAGCCGTTTGATTTTGACCCCTGGGCATCATGTTTTAACCTCTGTTTCTTCATTTATCATATACCTGAAAGTTTCAGAAAAGATGAGAAAGACACCTTAAGTGCTTTTCCAAAGCCTAAACTCAGGAGAGCTTCTCATGGTTTTTGTAGGATCAAGACTGTCCCTCTAGTTCCACTCCTTGGCAAGACTCATTTGTCCCATACCCTGCTGTTCAAGCACCGTGAAGTAGAGCTAAATGAGGGGAATTTAGATTTTTGTGTAACAGAGTTATTCTTTCCCCTCAATCCTAGGTTTCTAAGGCCCCAAATTGAGAGGTTTTCTAACCAAGTTCAAGTATACCTTGATTCAGCACTATCAGATGGTATAGGGCACACCTTTAGCCTGGAAGCCTCTCCTCTCACTCTTTTCCCTCCTAAAAGCTTTGATGAAAAACCGATGTGTCTCCTGTCTATATAAAGCCCTTTCTGATTTAGCCAGTCAGATTTCAACATTCTTGCCTTTGGCCTTGATTTCTCAGCACAATTTTCCATGACCCTTGCTCATCCCTTAATCCTGCCCCCAAAATGGGTGAGATAGATTTTTATGATCTGCCCATGTCATTTAATATATAACATATCAGTAATATTGCTTTATAATTATGTGTTTATTAGTTTGTCTTTTTCTTTAGACTAAGAACAGTTTAGACAGACTAAGTCTTGATACATCCTTATTTCTAATTTAATAGCTGGCATATACTAATTTTTCAATGAACATTTGTTGACCAACTAAATGAATGAATGAATAGTCCTAGTATTTAATGCTGTTTTAAATGTAACATGTTATATTATATCTCCTAAAAGGCTGGAAGATCTTTGAAAGGATTATTATTTAAAATATTTTATTGCTAAATTTATCTCTGTATATACCTAGCATGGTGCTTTCCTTGTAATACATATTTGATAAATCCATAAATGGATAAATTAATGAATGAATGTGTAGGTGATAGGTGTACAGTACTGTTATGCAACATTTCTCAATCCAGAAAAAAAACACAAACCCTTATAATATGATAATCACTTTACAGTAAGCAGAGCAATTGAACTTCTCAGCTCTTTCTCTGCTTTTAGAAGAACACACTATTATAAATGAAAATTAGGTCAATGTTTTATTTGGGTGAATCAATTCTTAACCTGCTATACACAAATGTCTCAGGATTAAATGACTAAATGTTTGTACAGGTACTTTGTAAACTCTAAAGCACTCTAACAGAAATAGGCCCTGAGAAACAAAAAATTCCCACTTTTTCTGGGGATGGAGTGGGTTGAGAAGAAAATCTGTAGAATTTTCTTAGTCCAGAATTTGTTAATGTTCAATTTTTTAAAAAATATATTGCGGTTCTTTTTTAAATAATATTTTATTTTTCACTTACAGTTGACATACAATATTATATTAGTTTCAGATGTGTAACATAGTGATTAGACATTTATATAACTTACAAAATGATAGCTTCAATAACTCTGGTACACATCTGACACCATACATAGTCGTTACAGTATTATTGACTATATTCCTTTGCTATACTTTATATCCTCATGACTATTTTGTAACTGCCAATTTGTACTTCTTAATCCCTTCCTCTTTTTGACCCATCTCCCGAACTCCCTGCCATCTGGCAACAATCAAATGTTCTCTGTATCTATGAGTTTGTTTCTGTTTTGTTTGTTCATTTATTTATTTATTTTTTTGATTCCACATGTAAGTGAAATCATATGGTATTTGTCTTTCCCTGTCTGAACTTATTTCATTTAGCATAATACCCTTTAGGTCCATCCATGTTGTTGCAGATGGTAAATTTTCATTCATTTTTTATGGCTGAGTAATGTTCCATTTTATATATGACCATTTCTTCACCATTCATCTGTTGATGAATACAGGTTGCTTCCATATCTTGGCTCTTGTAAATAATGTTGCAATGAACATATGAATGCATATGTCTTTTCATATTAGTGTTTGTGGGTTTTTTTGGATAAATACCTGGAAGTAGAATTACTGGGTTCTTCTTTGTCTCTTGTTATAGGCTTTCTTTTAAAGTCTATTTTGTCTGGTATAAATATGTGTTGCTACTCTAGCTTTTTTTTTTTCTTTTCGTTTCATGAAATATTTTTTTTCCATCCCTTTACTTTCAGTCTGTGTATGTCTTTCAATCTAAAATGAGTCTCTTGTAGGCAGCATATGTAAGGGTCTTATTTTCTTATCCATTTAGCCACTCTGTATCTTTTGATTAGAGGATTTAATCCATTTACATTTAAAGTAATTATTGCTAGATATACAGTTATTGCCATTTTATCATTCACATTTTTTATCCTTTATTTTTTTCTTCTTCTTAAAGAAGTCTCTTTAAGTATTTCTTCTAATACTTGTTTGGTGGTGATGACCTCTTTTGGCTTTTTCTTGTCTGGAAAGTTCTTTATCCCTTCTCCAATTTTAAATGATAGCTTTGCTGGATAGAGTACTTGGCTGTAGTTTCTTGCTTTTTACTACATTGAATATTTCCTGCCAAACCCTTCTTGTCTAAAAAATTTCTGTTGAGAAACAGTCTTATGGGAGATTCCTTGTAGGTAACGAACTGCCTTTCTCTTGCTGCTTTTAAGATTTTACTCTTGGTCTTTAACTTTTGGCATTTTAATTATAATGTGTCTTGGTGTGGGCCTCTTCGGGTTCATCTTGTTTGGGAATCTTTGTGCTTCCTGGACTTGGATGTTTGTTTCCTTCACCAGGTGAGGGAAGTTTTCTATCATTATTTCTTGAAATAGGTTTTCAATTTCTTACTCTCTCTCTTCTCCTTTAGTACCCCTATGATGCAAATGTTGGTACACTTGATATTGTCCAAGGGGCCCCTTAAACTATCTTCATTTTTTAAATTCTTTTTTTCTTTTGGTCGTTCTGATTGGGTGTTTTATGCAACCTTATTTTCCAAATTGCTGATTCAGTCCTCTGCTTCATCTAATTGGCCGTTGATTCCCTCTAATGTATTCTTCATTTCAGTTGTAATTTTCATTGCTGTCTGGTTCTTTTTTATGTTTTCTATCTCTATTTTTATGTTTTTTATCTCTTTGTTGAAGTTATCACTGAGATCATTGAGCATCCTTATAACCAGTGTTTTGAACTCTGCTGTTGGTAGAATGTTCATCTACATTTTGTTTAATTCTTTTTCTGGAGTTTTGTTCTGTTCTTTCATTTGGGACATGCTTCCTTTTCTCATTTTTATTGCCTCTCTGTGTTTGTTTCTATGTATTAAGTAGAGCTCTTATGTCTTCCACTCATGATAGAGTGGCCTCATGTAGTAGGTGTCCTGTGGGGTCCAGTGGCATAGTCACCTGTGAGCCAGGTGCTACAGATGCGTCGCTTTTGTGGGTTGTGTGTGCTCTCCTGTTGTAGTTGAGTCTTGATTGCTGTTGGCATGTCAGTGAGGGTGGGGCTAGTTGGTTGTGAGTACTGGCCATGACTACAGTGAAGGAGCTGTTGTGCAGTGGCTGACCCTACGGAGCAGGATTGCTTTAGTGGAGCTCTGATGCTTACCGAGTCTGACCTTTGGGCGTGTTTTTTGTGGAGCTGGTTGGGTGGTGCTCTAATGTGGTCTGAAGCTGGGCACTGGGTGTGTTGGTTCTAGGACCTCTTGGGAGGTACTCTGGTGCCGGCCAACATCAGCTGCTACTTGTGCCCTTCTTGGGTCCACTTGATATGTGCCGGACTTGGGGCTACTTAGCCAGAGGTATGGGGCACACGAAGACTGGATGCTGCTTGTTTGGGGTTTGTGAACCTTCGAAAGATTTTAGGAAGGTCTGCAGCATGAGCCATGAGAGGCCATTTTTATGGAAAAGTCACTGTAAGTGGCTTGAGTTGGGTGGGGTTCAGAGAATCACCAGGGTAGAGCAAATGGTGTTAGCAAGGTTGCTAGAGACACAGATATGGTGCATACAGTCTGGGTGGGTGAAGAGCTCAACAAAAGAAAAGTGGCTTCTGCCAGTATTTCTGTCTGGGAGAAATCTTTCCCTCCAGCTCTTGCCCTGAAGCAAGATAATTCAATTTCTTCCCATATGTCTCTGGTACCTTTGAGCTGCTGCCCCAGTGCTGGAGCTCAGAGCAAGTGAGTTTGTCAGTAAGTCTATATGTGGCCCCTTTAAGAGGAATGTCTGGGACTCCAACAGCCCTCCGTCTGACTCAGCCACAATCTCTGCTGGTTTGCACAGCCAGAAGTTATGCAGACTCCTCTCCCCAGCATTGGAACCCTGAGCTGGGGAGCCTGGTGTGGGGCTTGGACCCCTTGCTCCTCAGGGTGTACTCCACAGTAGATATATCCCTCACAATTTTTAACTGCCACATGTGAATATGAGACCAGCCTATTCTGCATCTCCGCCTCCTCTACCAGTCTCAACCTGGCTTCTTCTGTATGTTCTTAGTTATAGGACTTCTGTTTAGCTGGACATCAGGCAATTCTCAATGATGGTTGTTCTGTGGTGTGGTTATAATTTTGATGTGGTCATGGGAGGAGATGAGCAGAGCATTTCCCTACTCTGGCATCTTGACCTGTTCAAATTCTTCATAGTTACGTATTTATATAATCAATCTGAGATGCACTTGTCCAACATATTTGGCTCATTTGCTCAGGATATTCTGGAATGCAATATGTCAAGATGATAAAATAATAAAAAGATGACCATGGAAGATGAAAGATTTGTAGACATCAACCTGTCTAAATAGCATAATATATTTTTTGATGGACCAAAATCCACTGATAGTTTTGTCTCTTAAGAGAACATGTTTTTCAGGGTTAGCATTACAGATCTCAGAATCTTGATCAGGTCACATATCAACCATCTACAGGTATAAGTATCCAGGGTAGTTGGATGAGAGAGAGAGAGAGGGGAAGCGAAAGCTCTGTCTTTAGAGAATTTGTCACCAATTTTTATATTGAATCATTGCTTGAAGAGCTGGGCCAGCCCTTTAGGGAATCCTAATGTTTCCTCTTGATATTTGGCTTAAGAATTAACTGAAAGGTAGAGCTGAGAGCATCCTTTACCATAGTGTTCATACTGGCTCTAGTTGGCTTTCTAAGGGCTGAAGATCTGCCAAATATGTGGTATCCCCAAACTCCAACATACCACAGTGCCCACATAAAGGTTAGAAAAGACACTGAAGAAGGAGGCTAAAAACTTCTAGGAAAAAGAGAATTTTAACCCCTTTACTTCACCTATGATAGCAGTGCCATTGACCAATGTTAGATCTTGCCTTCTTTAGAAGTAGAGTGAAGGGGCAAGTAAATCCTGAGGTTGGGGTTTTCAGTAACCATATTTGAGTAGAAGGTCTTATGAGATGATCTGGTCTAACTGTTCTTAATCTTTGTTATTGCTCCAACTCATAGAGGACTACCTACGGTAACCATAGATCAGAATGATAGGAATTCTCAACTGGAAGGTATGCCCATTTAGAGAAGGGAACATGTTAAATTCTTAGGAGGAATATGAAGTTTGGAAAGGATCTATGGGTGAATTTGATAGCTCCTCTATCCACATTGAATCGTGAATCTAATAAAACCCTTTCATTTTGCACATGAGAAAAGTGAAGTTTAAAGTGTTATAGTACCTTTCCTAAAATTTCACAAATAGGTTAATAGGTTACTAAAATTCAAGATTCTAACTTCTATTCCAATCTTATTTTTAGTCACGCGTTATGGGTTAAAAAATAATTTATGTTCACCTGGCACCTGTCTTTAGGCCTTTTTATGTGTCTGCCCTTGTGTAATCATACTGCTAATCTGCTTGAATAAAACACTATTAGGAAGGCCTTAGTATCCAAAACTCAGGTAATAATGGAGCAAGAGATAACTCATATGGATTTCCATCTTCCTTTACTCCATGTTATGCATTCATAGAAGTTCAAACACTCCTTATTTATGGCCCATCACATTTTTGCCTCTTTACTATGTGTTCCATAAAGATATCTACTATATAGATATAAAACAAGGTTATTATTACTACTAATAATAACAATTACAAATTATTATAAAGGAGACATTCTTTACCATTAACATTGTTTGATATGAAGTCATAATTAGAAATGCTAATAACTAGCATTTTAATAGTACTTTTAAATTCCAAAGCTTAACCTTACATGTAGATAAATTATATTTATTAATTGGGCTTAGATTGCCAGAAAAAGACAATAAACTTGTCCTATTACTTTGTGTGTTCTCATTGGTGGCATCCTTGAAGATTGGAATAGTGATCTGAGGTGAATTTATATCTATCACCTAATAACATTTCTATGAATTAGGCAACATACACTATTATACAGATGTGACCACGAAGACCAAGAGTATTTTATGGCATCAAGCGCATGGTCGAGCTTAGCTTAAAATTGTGGTCATCTAACACTAGTCCCGTGCACCTTATATACCTTGTTTACCTTGTTGGTACTGGATGTCATATTTTGATTTAAACAAGAAAACTGAGCATGGAGATTGATGATTGAAGTATATTTTTACCGTAACTTTATCAATAATCACTCAAACAGCACTTCGGAGTTTAGTGATGCCTTAATAATAGATTACCTAAAGGTTGCTAGGAACACAAATCATAAAAAAATTCTTAGCACAAGTGCTGAATTCAATATTTTATTCCAGTTAAGTCAGAAATGTTAAGATCATTGATATGATTAAATTATAGTTGATAACATGTCTTAAGCCCAATTAAACAGAAGATGAAATCCTAGCTATGCTGCTTTTTTGTAGGGTAACTTTTAGGCCAGGTACATACCCTTTCTGAGCCTTAGTTTTCTCTCCTGTGGAATGGACATAATGATACTTAGAACCATATTTGTCATGGCAACTAGTGATAATATAATGGGTCCAGAATAATATCTAGCATATTTAGTAGCTCAATAAATCACAGCTGTGGTTTTTATGATTATTAACATTAGTATTAGTGTATCTATATTATAATTGAGTATACAATAAAATAAAGGTAAAAGATGTTTTCTTAGAATCACCTTCTCCCCTTTTAACACTAATCAGTTCTTGTTATTATAGGGAAGGAGCAGTATTGTTGGTTAAAAGGAAGCCTTTCTTTAAAAATGTAATTAATTAATTAATTTTTTGCACCTACAGTAAGTATCTAGTCTTCCTAGGTGGTCTTCCATCCAAGTACTAACCAGGCCTGACTCTGCTTAGCTTCCAAAATCAGACAGGATTGGACTTGTAAAAGAAAACACTTTATTCTTTCTAAAAGGCTAATTAGAAGTGAGTTTAGAAAAGTTACAACAAAAGAATGGGTTAGCTAGAGATAAAATTTTTATGTTAAAAGAAGTGTCTGGCAAATGGCTTAGAATGTCAAATCTCTGTGCTTGTTTTATTTTGTTGTACCTCAGTTTCTAATGTGACAAGAAAGGCCTCTAAAATCTATCCTGTAAAATTCTACATTCTGGAGTTCTATGAAATGCCCTAGAGAGAATCATCACCACTAATTCACAATCTGGAAGGGGAGACAAGCAAACAAATCCTGAACTAAAGTGATCTCACAGGGGTATAGCATGTATCGGTGTTGTCTGGGAACCTAGAGGAGAGGAGACCAGTTCTGCCTCTGGGTTAGGAGGGTTCTCAGATGGTTCCTGTTGAAGCCTGAAAGGCCAGCTGCTGAGCTGAAGAAGCCTGATGCCAAAAGCCTAGTCCTTAGAGTAATACAAAATTCAATAGATAATTTCTTATGCGTTGATGAGAGTAGAAATTACATACCTAGTTTTCTGCAGCATTGCACCAAAAAAATCATTCTCAGTCTTCTCTTATACTTGTAAATATGGTAATAAACACATTGATGATAAACATGTCAGCTAGTATGTACTTCAGTATATAATATATAGAACATAACAATATATTTCCTTATTTGCAGCAAAACCAAGGCAAATGCCCAGCCCAGAATTGTTCAGTAGAAGCCCCTGCTTGGATGCCTGTCCACCACTGTACTGTAAGTTTGATGATTTGATTATTACAATCGATTATTACAAGAATTATTTTTATATTTTGGAAGAACTTTAGTGGAATGGGCTAGAATGCTCTCTGAAATTATAGAGTAGAGCAAGCCTTTTAAAGGAGAAAGCATATCTCTTCAGAAAGCTCTGCATTATAAGGAATACCTGTGATTGGAGATTCGATGCATTTTTTGGAGTCAGGGTAACTTACAAAGGAGTTATCAAATGGATTATTGATGATTTAAATTTAAATAGTCATTAAAACAAATATATTTGTACCTATGTTTTTTTCAGTAGCTGCATATTTAGTAATACTTGATGTTAGATGCTTTAGGGAAGGTTGCTTTCTCTTGTCATTGTTGTGTTGACTGTTTAATAGTGATGACTACACGGATTTAAAATTTTCAAGTCTTCTTGGTATAATAATAGTCTCTGTATTTGTGTGAAATCTTCCATCAAAGAATTGTCAAGTGCCTTAGAAACAAACAGGTATTATGCCATTATTTCTATGTTACAAATGGGAGATTTAAATGCAAAGGGAGTAAGACTAGTGAATCAATTGTAAAGCTGAGAATAGATCCCAGACACCCTAACTCTCCTTTCATGAACTCATTCATTCTACTACACTGTGCTCATAAATAACTGAAGAAAGTGGCTGATTTGTATGATAATATCTTATACATACATTGCCTGATAGAAATGACAATGGTTCCTCTGGGGTCTGTGCGTACTGTAACTGACAGTTTGCTGTCATGAAATAACTTGTGTGTTGGGGATAAGAAGTTCAAAAGTTACTTTTTGGGTATTTCCTTCATTAGACCCACCTTGCAAGCAATGTAAAGTGATAAGTGGAGTTTCTTAAATTTCCTCATCTACTAGGTACAGGATGCTGAAAGGTGCAGGTGGGCTTAGGCTATAATATAAGGCAGTAGGCCCAGGGGAGCCTACTTTTCAGCCAGATTGTGTAAAAGGATGAAGTCTTGTTCCCTTTTTTTAAAAAAATTTTATTTATCTGTGGAAGGAAGAGAAGGTGGCATCCCTTTAATGGAGAGATGATGATGCTAAATTTTAGAGGCATTCCTGTGGTGTGGAGGTTGCCCAGATTCACTGGAGATTTGGAGAATAAAAATGTCATGCTTTTGTGAGCAGATGGTGAGAGGGGAGTGCATGTTTAGGGATTCTTCTGATACCAGAGAAAGGATGAATTTTAATAATTCTATTTATTCATCAATCATGCTGTTTATTGTATCCCTGATATTATCTCATAATTACTGATTTTTATGTCTATTTCTCTGAGGAAGCCATGTGCGCTTCAGGGTCCTTGTATATCCACATCTAGGTAAATCCCTGGTTCACAGTAGGAGCTCTGTGAGTGCAGGTTCGATTAATGAATCTTTAATCTGTTGATTTTCTCTTTAGTAAGTTTTGGTAAATTATTTCATGACTTATTTCTTGGTGAAGAGGAATAATTATACTGTTTTACCTTTTTGGGTGGGTAGTTTCCATTGCTTACCTTCGAGGGTCCTTTTATATTTTCTTCACAGGGTACCATTAACTATGTGTTTTGAGGAATTTATTTTCAAACTAGGCAAAATTTAGTAATTTGATTCAGCTGTGTCAGGTACTATGCCAACTGCCGAAGCTACAAAGATATGTAAATAGGGTTCCCATTTCATCAAACATCCACGTGTAATACTGATAAGAATTTCTGATTAGTACTTGATCCTCCACTGCACTGATAATTCCAGCCCCAAATAAAAAAAAAATTTAACATTTTAGTTACTTTGTCTAGTCTTACTGCATTTAAATCCATTTCTAGAATTTTGTCTTTTGAATTATTAAAAATAATTCTTCATTATGACTGTGGAGTTGCACCCGTTAGGGTCTGGAAATCCCAGATTAGGTCTTCCTGCCATAGGATGTGAAAGGCTAAATAAGTGACTACATTTAAGACCCTTTCTGAACTCAGAATTCAGAAATGCCAACATTAAAGTCTGAGTCTCAGTCGTGTGGTCAGGTGAGAGCATCCGAAGGTAGATGCTTTTTCTTGCTTCTGCCATAGAATTGAGAGCTGCTGGTGTCATGGATTTCCTTTGACATTTACTTAAAAGTCGCTACATCTCCCATTGGGGCAGACACTTCCTGGAGAAGTCGCACAACCCATAACGATTCTGCTATCGCAGGGAGTAACCCTGAGGTAGGCTGCCCGTGGCCATATTTAGGTTATGTGTGTCTGCCTCTGGGCATGACTGACTGATCCAGGGATGATATCTAACCCCAGCTGGGCCAGTTGGATTCTTTCTCCTGGGAAATTTGTTCTACAGAGATACAAAATTTGTAGTCATCAGTATTGAATCACATGAATGACAACGGTTTGAAAAACATTCTGTGAACCTCAGTTGCTGAGATCTCTGGAGCTGCTTTGTATCTACCCTCTGAGGTTTTGCTGACTCAAATCTCTTTGGTTTTATAAAATGGTCACAGTAACCTGCTGATAATCAATAAGTTACTTTTCCTCAAGTTATTCAGATTTTGTTTTTCTTTTGTTTGAGGGAGTTTAATATTCTTTGATTTATTTGCAACCAAAGAGAAAAGAAAAACCTCTTAATTAACTAATATTTCTAGTCAGCAACATTTATGGAGCTCCCGCTAGAGCTAATGTAATGAGTTGTTTCCTCAGACAGAAAGAAGCACTCAGAACACTAGAATTTTTATAATTTATACTAGTATATTTATTCCAAATATCTGATTATGTACATTGCTTAGGGACATAAAAAATGACCAAAGTATAATTTGATAATGACTTAATCCACATTATAGAATTAAAAATATGTATAGTTAACATAAGCATATAGTTAGCATAAGCACATTTACATAACGAAAAGCTGAATATGATATGTAAAGTAGTTCTGGTATTAATTTCCATTTTCCCATCTCTCAGAAAATAGAGAATATCTTAGCCTCAGGTGTTTAAGAGAATGTCTTGTCTGTCTCAAATTTTCCATGAACTGTAGCAGATTATAAATAAAGGAATATGTACTTAACATTTATAATAAATGGATAGTCTTTGTTATCTATGTGCATTTTTCAAGTTCAGTTGATTCTTTCCGCATTCTTATCCCCAGTGCCCTATTCTTGTTCCTTGGTGTTATGTTCTGGAATGATCGTATCCTTATAATTGGGCTTTATTACTTTTTAAAAAAAGTCTTGATCTTTGTGTGTGCATTTGCCCTAGGTTCATTTTAAGTGCAGAGCTTTTATCGTTGGTTTTCCTAAGAAGGCTTCTCTCTCCAAATTGCTTTGCAAATGCCTGTCACCAGTTACATATTGTCTTGAAAATGGCTTCTCTTACTCTTTTCTCAGTTTCCTCTCCTCATGATTGCTTTTTTTT